>NC_091335.1:31142861-31342861 GCF_038502225.1 Cherax quadricarinatus
TGGCTAGAGTGGCCAGAAGAGCTCATGCATGCAGTGCAAAGCTCCTGATCATGGGTGACTTTAACCACAAGGAGATCGATTGGGAGAACTTGGACCCACATGGGGGCCAAGATACATGGAGGGCTAAGATGATGGAGGTGGTACTGGAGAACTTCATGTACCAACACGTAAGGGACACTACAAGAGAGAGAGGAGAGGATGAACCAGCAAGGCTGGACTTAGTATTCACCTTCAGTAGTGCAGATATCGAGGACATCACATATGAAAGACCCCTTGGGGCCAGTGACCATGTGGTTTTAAGCTTCGAATACACAGTAGAGCTACAAGTGGAGGGAGAAGCAGGAAGGCCAGGACGAATGAAGCCAAACTACAAGAAAGGGGACTACACAGGAATGAGGAACTACCTGAACGGGGTTCAGTGGGACAGAGAACTGGCAGGGAAGCCAGTTAATGAGATGATGGAATATGTAGCAACAAAATGCAAGGAGGCTGAGGAGAGGTTTGTACCCAAGGGTAACAGGAGTAATGAAAAAGCCAGGATGAGCCCATGGTTTACCCAAAGGTGCAGGGAGGCAAAAACCAAGTGTGCTAGGGAATGGAAGAAATATAGAAGGCAAAGGACCCAGGAGAATAAGGAGAACAGTCGTAGAGCCAGAAACGAATATGCACAGATAAGAAGGGAGGCCCAAAGACAATATGAAAATGACATAGCAGCGAAAGCCAAATCTGACCCGAAACTGTTGTACAGCCACATCAGGAGGAAAACAACAGTCAAGGACCAGGTAATCAGGCTAAGGAAGGAAGGAGGAGAGACAACAGGAAATGACCGTGAAGTATGTGAAGAACTCAACAAGAGATTCAAAGAAGTGTTCACAGAGGAGACAGAAGGGACTCCAGAAAGACGGAGAGGTGGGGCACACCACCAAGTGCTGGACACAGTGCACACAACCGAGGAAGAAGTGAAGAGGCTTCTGAGTGAGCTAGATACCTCAAAGGCAATGGGGCCAGATAACATCTCCCCATGGGTATTGAGAGAGGGAGCAGAGGCGCTATGTGTACCCCTAACAACAATATTCAATACATCTATCGAAACAGGGAGATTGCCTGAGGCATGGAAGACAGCAAATGTAGTCCCAATCTTTAAAAAAGGAGACAGACATGAAGCGTTAAACTACAGACCAGTGTCACTGACATGTATAGTATGCAAAATCATGGAGAAGATTATCAGGAGAAGAGTGGTGGAACACCTAGAAAGGAATGATCTCATCAACAGCAGCCAGCATGGTTTCAGGGACGGGAAATCCTGTGTCACAAACCTACTGGAGTTCTATGACATGGTGACAGCAGTAAGACAAGAGAGAGAGGGGTGGGTGGATTGCATTTTCTTGGACTGCAAGAAGGCGTTTGACACAGTTCCCCACAAGAGATTGGTGCAAAAACTGGAGGACCAAGCAGAGATAACAGGGAAGGCACTACAATGGATCAGGGAATACTTGTCAGGAAGACAGCAGCGAGTCATGGTACGTGGCGAGGTGTCAGAGTGGGCACCTGTGATCAGCGGGGTCCCGCAGGGGTCAGTCCTAGGACCAGTGCTGTTTCTGGTATTTGTGAACGACATGACGGAAGGAATAGACTCTGAGGTGTCCCTGTTTGCAGATGACGTGAAGTTGATGAGAAGAATACACTCGATCGAAGACCAGGCAGAACTACAAAGGGATCTGGACAGGCTGCAGACCTGGTCCAGCAATTGGCTCCTGGAGTTCAATCCCACCAAGTGCAAAGTCATGAAGATTGGGGAAGGGCAAAGAAGGCCGCAGACGGAGTACAGTCTAGGGGGTCAGAGACTACAAACCTCACTCAAGGAAAAAGATCTTGGGGTGAGTATAACACCAGGCACATCTCCTGAAGCGCACATCAACCAAATAACTGCTGCAGCATATGGGCGCCTAGCAAACCTCAGAACAGCATTCCGACATCTTAATAAGGAATCGTTCAGGACCCTGTACACCGTATACGTTAGGCCCATATTGGAGTATGCGGCACCAGTTTGGAACCCACACCTAGCCAAGCACGTAAAGAAACTAGAGAAAGTGCAAAGGTTTGCAACAAGACTAGTCCCAGAGCTAAGAGGTATGTCCTACGAGGAGAGGTTAAGGGAAATCAACCTGACGACACTGGAGGACAGGAGAGATAGGGGGGACATGATAACGACATACAAAATACTGAGGGGAATTGACAAGGTGGACAAAGACAGGATGTTCCAGAGTTTGGACACAGTAACAAGGGGACACAGTTGGAAGCTAAAGACACAGATGAATCACAGGGATGTTAGGAAGTATTTCTTCAGCCACAGAGTAGTCAGTAAGTGGAATAGTTTGGGAAGCGATGTAGTGGAGGCAGGATCCATACATAGCTTTAAGCAGAGGTATGATAAAGCTCACGGCTCGGGGAGAGTAACCTAGTAGCGATCAGTGAAGAGGCGGGGCCAGGAGCTCGGACTCGACCCCCGCAACCTCAACTAGGTGAGTACAACTAGGTGAGTACACACACACACACACACACACACACACACACACACACACACACTACAAAACCTAGCCTATTAAAAATAAAAAATGAGGCCTCAGGGGGAAGTCAAAGACTCAGGGGATCAGAGGAAAATGGACCTACTTCCACTGGGGAATCCCGCCTACCAGTGACTATGCCCTTGTCTGCTACACGTCCCTATCCACTGACGCCTATATAACCGCCAGTCTTCTTGCCTTTGCTCCAGATTCTCCTCCACCACGATGCTGTGAACACTAACTCCAAGGCTGAGAGACTGATTACCTCATCTTTTTGTATATAGTTCTACTGTCTTCTAATTATGTCCTAGAATTAGTATTGATAAAGCCACTGGATGGCGAAACGTCTACAATAAAGATATCCAGATGTTGCACATGTGTCTTAACTTTCATATTGTCGGTATTTTATACCTTTCTTTCACGAGAATTGGTATGACAGAGCTCATGGAGCAGGGAGAGTGACCTAGTAGTGACCAGTGAAGAGGCAGAGCCAGGAGCTGTGACTCGACCCTTGCAACCATAATGAGGTGATCACAATTAGGTGAGTACACACATACACACACACACACACACACACACACACACACACACGTGCGCGCGCGCAGGAGCCCACACAGGCTGAGGAGCTCAACATGAGATTAAAAGAAATATTCACAGTAGAAGCAGAAAGGACTCCCGAAAGGGGTGGGGTACACAACCAAATGCTAGACACAATACATACAACCAAGGAAGAGGTGAGGAGGCTGCTAAGCGAATTTGATACCTAAAAAACAATGGGGTCGGATATCTCTCCATGGATCCTGGGAGAGGGAGCAGAGGCACTCTCTGTATCAGTAACAACAGTTTTCAACGTATCTATCAAAACAGGGCAGCTTCCTGAGGTATTGAAGACAGCAAATGTAGTCCCAACTTTGAAAAAGGAGACAGAGATGCAGCACTAAACTACAGACCAGTATTACTGGCATACATAGTATGCAGAGTCATGGAAAAGATTAACTATATTGTCTTCGAGGAGTCTGGTGCTTCCCAGAGAATCCTCAGAGGCCAAGTTCTTCATTTTAGAGTTGCCTTCGGCGAAAAACCTCAGGTGATGTCTGATTTTTTTATCTCCCGATGACGGTATGAAAATCCTCCTAATAATCTGAGCAAGACTAATGAAAATTTCTGTTGCAGGTTCCCAAAGCTCATGATGTTCAAGTCGCCAGGTAAGTATTTATATTAGACAGAAAACTCCTATGCTAGGTTAGGTTAGGTAAGGTTCGTCAGGAAACAGGACAAATGTTTCCTGACGCGGGTCTTAGTCAGATGATGACCCGCCTTTGGAGCTTTTGGTCATCTGACCGAGGCCTTCCGCTGGCTTACCGGTCCACCCCTTTAAAAATTATGGTCATTTATAACCAGTCTACTCCTATGCTGAAGGACTCACATTGAGTTTTAACTTGTCCACTCATATTTATGGAGCAAGAGCGTGAAGTGAGGTTGTCGTATCCTCTCTCTCTCTCTCGTAACAACTGCTCACAAAAATATTTATTATATCAGTGAAGGCAGAAGACCCCGCGCTTTCTCTGCTGAATCAATGTCCACCTTGTATTATGCATTTTCTGTAAGGTTAGTGCCATTGCTTTCTGCATGTTGATCTCTTAAAATTCCCTACGAAGGTATGCAAAACATAAAACTTATATAATACTGAATCATAATCTTGTAGTGAGTCTTAATCAGGACTTCCAAATATTTGCTAAATCGCCTGAGTAACTCTGAACTGTGATATGTTTTCATCTGAAATCTTAGTTAGTTAATTTAATATGTTTATTATGCACCCATACCCATCCTGTGGATGGTAGTCAAAAGATTACAGAGGTACATAATGAGTCCAGGGACTGGGTCCCAAAGTTTTGATCGCTGATCAAGTTACAAAGGTAATGAACTCCAGGTAAATCTGGTCACAATCATGACAAGTTACAAAGGTATTTACACATTACAGAGGTACATAATGGGTCCAGGGACTGGGCCCCCAAAGTTTTGATAGCTGAACTAGGTACTCACAAGTTACAAAGGTAATGAATCCTGTAAGTAAATTTACTTACTTATGTTTATACATGGCTACAATCCTAAACAAATTATAGAGTAACAAGCAATTCACACGTCCACACCCGGTCACAACTGTAATGAGTTATTTGTGCAAATATTGATTGTTGAGTCACACACACACACACACACACACACACACGGTCTGTCAATTTTCAAGGCAGAATCAGCTCGAACCAGGATCCTGCAGGAGAAAGCACGACTGAGGGACAAACCAAAGTACCAGAAAGTGTACCTCGATCACGACAGAACACAAGAGGAAAGAATGATACTGAGAGAGAGGGTGCAAAGATGAGAGGAGGAATGAGATGCATTGATTAGGAAGAACAGAACCCAGACTCAGGTGGAAGGGTAAACACACCCTACAGAAATACTGCAGAAAGACTCAACCATGACAGCCCCAAAGCAACTGAACAATCTAAACAAAATTCTACACACTGTTCCCTCTGCCCCCACCCCCCACAACATAAACTCCACCCCGACAGCAGCCCCTAAGGGCACTCTGCCCCCATCCACCCCCCATCACAAACCCCACTAACACAGTGACAACCCCAATGCAACTGAACAATCTAAACCAAAACCCACAAACTGTTCCCTCTGCCCCCCCACATCACAAACCCCACCCATACAGCAGCTCACTATGGGCATTCTGCCCTCACCCCCATCACAAACCCCACCCACACTGCAAACCCAGGGCTCCTGCTCCCCGATCCCAAATATTCTCCCAGGACTACCATGATAGATAAGAAGCTGAAGGTGTGGTACATGAACGCAGATGGAATAACAAATAAATATGACTGGCATGAAAGAATCAATGAGAAGTCCCCAGACATCATAGCAGTCACAGAAACGAAACTCAATTAAACAATAACAGATGCAGTCTTCCCACTGGGATATCAAATCTTGAGGAAAGATAGAAGGAGCAGAGGGGGAGGAGTGGTTGCACTGCTAATAAAAAAACCGATGGGGTTTTAAGGAAATGGAAGGCATGGACGAGATTGGAGAGGCTACATAGTAGGTACAATTCAGTCTGGGGAACATAACTTATTCATTGCAGTGATGTATAACCCACCACAGAAATGCAGGAGGAAAAGAGGGGAATACGAAGAGAACAACATAGCGATGGTGGGGACACTGGCTGAGGTTGCACGAAGAGCTCAATCGTTCAGAGCAAAGTTACTGGTTATGGGTGAGTTCAACCACAGGGAGATCGATTGGGAAAACCTGGAGCCTCATGGGGGTCTCGAAATGTGGAGATCCACGATGATGGGTGTGGTACTGAAAAACCTCGTGCATCAACACGTCAGGGACACTACCAGAGAGAGAGGGGAGGATGAACCAGCAAGACTGGACCTTGTGTTCAACCTGAGCAGTTCAGTAATTGAGGACATCACATATGAAAGGCCCCTTTGAACTAGTGATCACGTGGTTCTGAGTTTTGATTACATAGTAGAGTGACAAGTGGAGAAGGTAACAGGAGTTGAATGGGAAAAGTCAAACTATAAAAGGGGGGGACTACACAGGTATGAGGAACTTCCTGCGGGAGGTCCAGTGGGACAGAGAACTGGTAGGAAAGTCAGTAAACGAAATGATGGAATATGTAACAACAAAATGCAAGGAGGCAGAGGAAAGGTTTGTTCCCAAGGGCAACAGAAATAATGGGAAGACCAAAGCGAGTCCTTGGTTTACCAGAAGGTGTAGGGAGGCAAAAACTAAGTTCATTAGAGAATTGAGAAGGTACAGAAGGTAAAGGACCCAGGAAAATAAGGAGATCAGCCGAAGAGACAGAAACGAGTATACACAGATAGGGAGGGAGGCCCAGCGACAGTATGAAAATGACATAGCATCGAAAGTCAAGTCTGGCCCGAAACTGTACTGCCACATTAGGAGAAAGACAACAGTCAAAGACCAGGTGATCAGGCTGAGGAAAGAAGGTGGGGAACTCACAAGAAATGATCAAGAGGTATGTGAGGAGATCAACACGACATTTAAAGAAGTATTGACAATGGAGACAGGTAGGACTCTGGGAAGACAGGACAGAGGGGGACACCAACAAGTTTTGGATGACATACACACAACAGAGGAGAAGGTGAAGAAGCTGCTAAGTGACCTTGATTCCTCAAAGGCAATGGGACCGGACATCTCCCTGTGGGTCCTTAGAGAGGGAGCAGAAATGCTGTGTGTGCCATTAACCACAATCTTCAACACATCCCTACAAACTGGACAACTACCTGAGGTATGGAAGACGGCAAATGTAGTTCCCATTTTTAAAAAAGGAGACAGAAAAGAGGCACTAAACTATAGATCAGTGTCAATGACTTGTATAGTATGCAGAGTAATGGAGAAGATTATCAGGAGGAGAGTGGTGGAGCACATGGAACAGAACAAGAGTATAAACGACAACCAATATGGCTTCGTGGAAGGCAAATCCTGTGTCACAAGCCTTCTGGAGTTTTATGATAAAGTAACAGAAGTAAGACACGAGAGATAGGGGTGGGTTGATTGCATTTTATTGGACTGCAAGAAGGCCTTCGACACAGTTCCTCACAAGAGATTAGTCCAGAAACTAGAGGATCAGGCTCATAAAATGGGAAGGGCACTTCAATGGATCAGGGAATACCTGACAGGGAGGCAACAACAAGTCATGGTACGTGATGAGGTATCACAGTGGGCACCGGTGACAAGCGGGGTCCAACAGGGGTCGGCCCTAGGACCAGTCTTATTTTTGGTGTATGTGAATAACATGATGGAAGAGATGATGTGAAGTTAATGAGGAGAATTAAATCAGATGAGGATCAGGCAGGCCTTCAAAGAGACCTGGACAGGCTGGACACCTGGTCCAGCAACTGGCATCTCGAATTCAACCCTGCCAAATGCAAAGTTATGAAGATAGGAGAAGGGCAATGAAGACCAAAGACAGAGTATAGGCTAGGTGGCCAATGACTGCAAACCTCGCTCAAGGAGAAAGATCTTTGGGTGAGTATAACACCGAACACGTCTCCGGAAGCATACATCAACCAGATTATTGCTGCAGCATATGGGCGCCTGGCAAACCTGACAATAGCATTCCGATACCTAAGTAAGGAATCTTTCAGGACACTGTGCACTGTGTATGTCAGGGCCATACTGTAGTATGCAGCACCAGTTTGGAACCTGCACCGGGTCAAGCACATCAAGAAATTAGAGAAAGTGCAAAGGTTTGCGACAAGGTTAGTTCCAGAGCTAAGGGGAATGTCCTACGAAGAAAGGTTAAGGGAAATCGGCCTGACGACAGAAGGGTTAGGGGAAACATGATAACGACATACAAAATACTACATGGAATAGACGAGGTGGACAGAGACAAGATTTTCAGAGAAGGGACACAGAAACAAGGGGTCACTCTTGGAAGTTGAAGACTCAGATGAGTCACACGGATGTTAGGAAGTATTTCTTCAGTCATAGAGTGGTCAGGAAGTGGAACAGTCTAGCGAGTGATGTAGTGGAGGCAGGAACTATGAATAGGTTTAAGATGCGGTATGATAAAGCTCATGGAGCAGGGAGAGAGGGAGAGGACCTAGTAGCATTCAGTGAATAGGTGGGGCCAGGAGCTGAGTATCGACCCCTGTAACTACAATTAGGTGAGTACAATTAGGTGATTACACACACACACAAATAGGTGAGTACACACACACATGAGTATACATACACACTAACCTATTTGTGGTTGCAGGGTTCGAGGCAAGGGCTCATCCAGGCCTCGTTATGTCTGTTGCCTTTAGGTACAAATCTCTCCTCTGCTGCCTTGCAAATTGTTGTCACCTATTCCAACTTCTCTGCCAGTTCTCTGTCCTACTGAAGTTTATATAGGAAGTTCCTTATGCCTGTGTAGTCCCCTGCCTACATGGGGTCTTCTGGCCACTTCAGCCAGTATGTCAACCATCGCTCTGTTACTCTTATCATTTTCTTGCCTTGGCCTCCTGCTATTCTGCAGTGGGTTATACATCAATGCAATTAACACCTTGGGACCTCCAGACTGAAGTGTTCGTATTATGTAATCTCTTGCTTCAACTCTGTTTTCTCTCTCCAGCATCTCAAAATCCATTGGTTTTTGATGAGCATTGCCATTCCTTCACCACCTCAGTTTCCTCTGTCTTTCCTCAGGATCTGATACCCAGTTGGAAAGATGGCATCTGTTATCATACCTGTGAGTTTGGTTTCTGAGAGATGTGTAACGTCTGGTTCTTCCTCTTTGGTTCTGTCGTGCCATTCCTTCAACTTGTTCATTATTCCATCAGCATTGGTGTACCATACCTTCAGTTTCCTCTCCAACACTGTATTGTCGTGGGTCTGTGGGGCTTATGAGAGTGCAGGACCTGGCAGGGTGCTGGGGGATTCTACTGCAGTGCGTGGGGTGGTGGCTGTGAGCGTGGATTGTTGTTCATATTGGGATAATATGCTTGACTGATGAATTCTGAGGGTGGTTCTGTTGGTGTTTGTGCCTGTTGCTCTTCCCTGTTCTGATTGTTCTCTGCTCATTCTGCCCTTGTCTTCCTTTTTAGTCCCTTTCATTCTGTGTCCTCTACCTCAGTTGCTGTCATTCTGTTCTTGCTCTGTCATGGTCTAGAAACACCCTCCTGTTTGCTGATGTTTCCTTCAACCATGATTTTTCCTGTAGGATCTTGTTCCTGACCATTTCTGTCATGAAAATTAGATTGACTGGCCGATTTCTCTCCCTTGAGTACCCCCTATTCTCTGGAAATTTATTATACATCATGTCCTCTTTGCCTATGTCTTCGATGATGTTCTCAATCTCTTGTGTTTCTTTCTGCCATCTTTCATTGTGTGTCCTCCCTTCACTCTCAAGCCCATGAATGAAGACTGACCTTTCCCTCTCCTCCTCTCAGTCCATTTTCCTGTGTCTCTAGCCATTGTCTCTCTGGTTATTTCCTGTGAATCTTCGTCACCTGGTCGTGCCTCTGCTGTCTCTGCACTTAATATCTGGCTCCTTCATTCCTTAGCCTTGCTTGGCAGCCTGATAGGGTTTTAGCATAAACCTTGTATCCTTCCTATCCAGTGGACCCCTCATTTAAAAGGGGTGTACCTACTCCAGTTGACATTTCCCCTCTGGCCACTTGCCCTGGAACTCACTGCAGCCTGTGTACTCACCTATTTGTACTCACCTATTTGTGGTTGCAGGGGTCGAGTCTTAGCTCCTGGCCCCGCCTCTTCACCGGTTGCTACTGGGCCCTCTCTCTTCCACTCCATGAGCTTTATCAAACCTCGTCTTAAAACTGTGTATGGTTCCTGCCTCCACTACGTCATTTTCTAGGCTATTCCACTGCCTAACAACTCTATTACTGAAGAAATACTTCCTAATATCTCTATGACTCATTTGTGTCTTCAAGTTCCAATTGTGGCCTCTTGTTTCTGAGTCCCCTCCCTGGAACATCCTGTCTTTGTCCACCTTGTCTATTCCACGCAGAATTTTATATGTCGTTATCATGTCTCCCCTGACCCTACTGTCCTCCAGTGTCGTCAGGCCGATTTCCCTTAATCTTTCTTCATAGGACATTCCCCTTAGCTCTGGAACTAACCTTGTCGCAAACCTTTGTACTTTCTCTAGTTTCTTGACGTGCTTTATCAAGTGCGGGTTCCAAACAGGTGCTGCATACTCCAGTATGGATCTGACATACACGGTGTACAGTGTCTTGAACGATTCCTTACTAAGGTATCGGAATGCTGTTCTCAGGTTTGCCAGGCGCCCATATGCTGCAGCAGTTATCTGATTGATGTGTGCTTCCGGAGACATGCTCGGTGTTATACTCACTCCAAGATCTTTGTTTGTTTGTGTGTGTGTGTGCGTCTGTGTGTGGGTGTGTGTGTGTACTCACCTAGTTGTACTCACCTAGTTGAGGTTGCGGGGGTCGAGTCCGAGCTCCTGGCCCCGCCTCTTCACTGATCGCTACTAGGTCACTCTCCCTGAGCCGTGAGCTTTATCATACCTCTGCTTAAAGCTATGTATGGATCCTGCCTCCACTACATCGCTTCCCAAACTATTCCACTTACTGACTACTCTGTGGCTGAAGAAATACTTCCTAACATCCCTGTGATTCATCTGTGTCTTCAGCTTCCAACTGTGTCCCCTTGTTCCTATGTCCAATCTCTGGAACATCCTGTCTTTGTCCACCTTGTCAATTCCTCTCAGTATTTTGTATGTCGTTATCATGTCCCCCCTATCTCTCCTGTCCTCCAGTGTCGTCAGGTTGATTTCCCTTAACCTCTCCTCGTAGGACATACCTCTTAGCTCTGGGACTAGTCTTGTTGCAAACCTTTGCACTTTCTCTAGTTTCTTCACGTGCTTGGCTAGGTGTGGGTTCCAAACTGGTGCCGCATACTCCAATATGGGTTTAACATACACGGTGTACAGGGTCCTGAATGATTCCTTATTAAGATGTCGGAATGCTGTTCTGAGGTTTGCTAGGCGCCCATATGCTGCAGCAGTTATTTGGTTGATGTGCGCTTCAGGAGATGTGCCTGGTGTTATACTCACCCCAAGATCTTTTTCCTTGAGTGAGGGTTGTAGTCTCTGACCCCCTAGACTGTACTCCGTCTGCGGCCTTCTTTGCCCTTCCCCAATCTTCATGACTTTGCACTTGGTGGGATTGAACTCCAGGAGCCAATTGCTGGACCAGGTCTGCAGCCTGTCCAGATCCCTTTGTAGTTCTGCCTGGTCTTCGATCGAGTGAATTCTTCTCATCAACTTCACGTCATCTGCAAACAGGGACACCTCAGAGTCTATTCCTTCCGTCATGTCGTTCACAAATACCAGAAACAGCACTGGTCCTAGGACTGACCCCTGCGGGACCCCGCTGGTCACAGGTGCCCACTCTGTGTGTGTGCGTGTGTGTGTGTGTGTGTGTGTGTGTGTGTGTGTGTGTGCGTGCTCACCTATTTGTACTCACCTATTTGTGGTTGTAGGGGTCGAGTCATAGCTCCTGGCCCCGCCTCTTCGCTGATTGCTATTAGGTCCTCTCTCTCCCTGCCCCATGAGCTTTATCATACCTCGCCTTAAAACTATGTATGGTTCCCGCCTCCACTACGTCACTTTCTAGGCTATTCCACTGCCTAACTACTCTATGACTGAAGAAATACTTCCTAACATTCCTTTGATTCATCTGAGTCTCCAACTTCCAATTGTGACCTCTTGTGTCTGTGTCCCTTCTCTGAAACATCCTCTTTGACCACCTTGTCTATTCCGCTCAGGATTTTATATGTCGTTATCATGTCTCCCCTGACCCTCCTGTCCTCCAGTGTCGTCAGGCCGATTTCCCTCAACCTTTCTTCGTAGGACAATCCCCGTAGCTCTGGGACTAGTCTTGTTGCAAACCTTTGCACTTTCTCTAATTTCTTGACGTGCTTGGCTAGGTGTGGATTCCAAACTGGTGCTGCATACTCCAGTATGGGCCTGACGTAAATGGTATACAGAGTCTTGAACGAATCCTTACTGAGGTATCGGAACGTTATCCGCAGGTTTGCGAGGCGCCCGTATGCTGCAGCAGTTATCTGATTGATGTGTGCCTCAGGAGATATGCTCGGTGTTATACTCACCCCCAGATCTTTTTCCTTGAGTGAGGTTTGCAGTCTTTGGCCATCTAAACTATATTGTGTCTGCGGTCTTCTTTGCCCTTCCCCAATCTTCATGACTTTGCATTTGGCAGGGTTAAACTCAAGGACCCAGTTGCTGGACCAGGCTTGTAGCCTGTCCAGGTCTCTTTGTAGTCCTGCCTGATCCTCATCCGATTTGATTTTTCTCATTAACTTCACATCATCTGCAAACAAGGACACTTCTGAGTCTATCCCTTCCGTTGTGTCATTCGCATATACCAAGAACAGCACATGTCCTAGGACTGACCCCTGTGGAACCCCGCTTGTTACAGGCACCCACTCTGACATCCCGTCACGTACCATGACTCTTTGTTGCCTCCCTGTCAGTTATTCTCTGATCCATTATTGTGCCTTTTCTGTTATGTGTGCCTGATCCTCTAGCTTTAGCAGTAACCTCTTGTGAGGAACTGTGTCAAAGGCCTTCTTGCAGTTCAAAAAAAAATGCAGTCGATCCACCCCTCTCTCTCTCTTGTCTTACTTCTGTCACCTAGTCATAAAACTCTAGTAGGTTTGTGACACAGGATTTTCCTTCCCTGAAACAGTGCTGATTGTCAATTATACACTTGTTTCTTTCCAGGTGCTCCACCACTCTTCTCCTGATGATCTTCTCCATGACCTTGCATACTATACACGTTAGTGATACAGGTCTGCAATTTAGTGCCTCATGTCTGTCTTCCTTTTAGAAAATTGGGACTACATTTGCCATCTTCCATACCTCAGGGAGTTGCCCAGTTTCAAATGATGTGTTGAAGATATTTGTTTATGGCACACACAATATCTCTGCTCCCTCGTCAAGGACCCATGGAGAGATGTTGTCTGGTCCCACCGCCTTTGAGGTGTCAAGTTTGCATAGCAGCTTCTTCACCTCCTTCTTGGTTATGTACCTCATCCAGCACTTGCTAGTGTGCCCCCCTGTTCTGATTTTCTGGAGTCCTACTGGTTTCCACTGTAAATACTTCTTTAAATCTCGTGTTGATCTCCTCACATACCTCTCGGTCGTTTCTTGTGAATTCCCCATCACCCTTCCTCAGTCTGATTACCTGGTCCTTGACTGTTGTTTTTCTCCTGATGTGGCTGTACAACAGCATCGGATCAGTCTTGACTTTCGATGCTATGTCATTTTCATATTGTCGCTGAGCCTCCCTTCTTATCTGTGCATATTCGTTTCTGGCTCTTCGGCTAATCTCTTCATTTTCCTGAGTTCTCGGTCTTCTGTACCTTTTCCATTCTCTAGTACACCTAGTTTTTGCCTCCCTACACCTTTGGGTGAACCAAGGACTTGTTCTGTTCTTCCCATTATTTCTGTTTCCCTTGGGAACAAACCTCTCCTCTGCCTACTGCATTTTGTTGCCACAAAGACCATCATTTCTTGTGCTGGTTTTCCTGTCAGTTCCCTCTCCCACTGATTGTCTTGAAGGAAGTTCCTCATGCCTGAGTAGTTCCCCCTTTTGTAGTTTGGTTTTTCCCATCCTATTCCTGCTACTCTCTCCACTTGGAGCTCAACTATGTAGTCGAAGCACAGAACCACATGATCACTAGCTCCCAGGGGCCTTTCATACATATCTTCGATGTCCGAACTACTCAAGGTGAATGCAAGGTCCAGTCTTGCTAGTTCATCCTCTCCTCTCCCTCTGGTAGTGTCTCTAACATGTTGATGCATGAGGTTTTCCAGTACCACATCCATCATCTTGGCTCTCCATGTTTCGGGACTTCCATGGGGCTCCAGGTTTTCCCAGTCAATCTCCTTGTGATTGAAATCACCCATAACTAGTAACTTTGCTTCTCCCAAGTGTGCTCTTCTGGCCACCTCGGCTAGTGTGTCGACTATTGCTCTGTTGCTCTCATCGTATTCTTCTCTTGGCCTCCTGCAGTTCTGTGGTGGGTTGCACATTACTGCAATTATCACCTTATGTCCCTCAGAATGGATTGTTCCTACTAAGTAGTCCCTTTCGCCCGTGCCATCCATTCCTTCCATTTTCTCAAAACCCCACTGGTTTTTAATGAGCAGAGCAACTCCTCCTCCCCCTCTCCTCCCTCTGTCTTTCCTGAGGATTTGATATCCGGATGGAAAGATTGAATCTGTTATTATTCTGGTGAGTTTTGTTTCTGTGAGTACTATGTCTGGGGATGTCTCCTTGATTCTTTCGTGCCACTCCTCATACTTATTTGTTATTCCATCTGCATTTGTATACCACACCCTCAACTTCTTTTCTAAGACTGTGGTCTGGGAGGTGTATTGGGGTTGGGGAAGTGGGAGACCTGATAAGGAACTATGGGTGGTTGCTGTGGGGGTGGAGTTTGTAATGCTTTGGGTGGGGGCATTGAATGTGACATGTGTGTTTTGGTTTAGAATGTTTGGTTGTACTGGGGTTGACCTGATTGGGGGGCTTCTATAGGAAGTTGTGAGGGAGGCTGTATTTGGTCTTCTTCCTGTGTCTGGGATCTCCTGTCTGTCTTCTCCATCCCCCTCTCTTTCCTCCTTTCGCCTTTGTTCCATCTCTCTAAGTTTCTGCCTTTCTTCTTGTGTTCTGCCGCGGTCGAGATACACCTTCCTGTATGCCAGCATGTCCCTTAATCGTGCTTTCTCCTGCAGGATCCTGTTCCGAGTCGATTCTGCCTTGAAGGTCACTTTCACTGGCCGGGTTCTTTTTTTTACAAACCCCCCTATTCTCCAAAAATTTTCCAGCTGGGTCATGTCATCTTCTCATATTGCTTTCATGATGCTTTCAATTGCTATTTTTCCCCTTGTGTTCTTGCTTCATATGTTTCCCCTTCAACTTCCTGGAGCCCATAGACAAAGACTGACCTCACCCTTTCATTCTCCCACTGCATATCCCTGTGTATCCCCTCATTCAATTTGATTTCCCCCATTGCAGCTATCCTTTCTTCAGTTTCACTAGCTAATGTACTTGGGCTCAGTGGCCTGTCATTTTCCCTTCTCGGCTTTCCCTGGGCTCTGCTGTGGTCTGTTAGGGCTTCCACATAAGAACATAAGAACATAAGAGAGAAGGAACACTGCAATAGGCCTACTGACCCATGCAGACCAGGTCCATATCCCCCCCCCGGATTAGACCAATGACCCACCCCCCGGATTATCCCAAAGACCCACCCAGTCTGGTCATCCCCACTCAAGGATGGAGCACGGTACCAGACCCAGCAGCACAAGCTAGTCACGTCCAACTCACACCCACCCACACCCATTCATGTATTTATCTAACCTATTTTTAAAACTACACAACGTTTTAGCCTCAATAACTGTACTCGGGAGCTTGTTTCACTCATCCACAACTCTATTACCAAACCAGTACTTTCCTATATCCTTCCTGAATATGAATTTTTCCAACTTGAAACCATTGCTGCGAGTCCTGTCTTGGCTGGAAATTTTCAGCACACTATTTACATCCCCTTTATTTATTCTTGTTTTCCATTTATACACCTCGATCATATCTTCCCTAATTCTACGCCTTTCGAGAGAGTGTAGATTCAGGGCCTTCAGTCTATCCTCATAGGGAAGATTTCTGATACATGGGATCATCTTTGTCATCCTCCTTTGTACGTTTTCCAGAGCATTTATATTCATTCTGTAATACGGTGACCAGAACTGAGTAGCATAGTCTAAATGAGGCCTAACCAAGGATATATAGAGTTGAAGAACAACCTGAGGACTTCTATTATTTATACTTCTAGATATGAAACCAAGAATTCTGTTAGCTTTATTGCGAACACTAATGCACTGTTGTCTTGGTTTTAGGTTACTGCTAACCAGAACTCCTAAATCCTTTTCGCAATCGGTAGTATTAAGATCTACATTATTTAGTTTATATGTGGCGTGGTTATTTAACCGTCCAACATTTAGAACTTTGCATTTGTCAATATTAAACTGCATCTGCCACTTCTCCGACCATTGCGTCAGTCTATTCAAATCATCCTGGAGTGCTCTAATGTCCTCATTAGAATGAATTAAACGGCCTATTTTGGTGTCATCAGCAAATTTGCTTATGTCGCTATTTATTCCCTCATCAATGTCGTTTATGTAAATTGTGAACAACAACGGGCCCAACAATGACCCCTGAGGAACACCGCTTGTGACGTGCCCCCATTCTGATTTCTCCCCATTTATGCAAACTCTCTGCTCTCTATTTGTCAGCCATGCCTCTACCCAGGAAAAAATTTCTCCTCCTATTCCGTGTGCCGTAAGTTTCCTCAATAGCCTCTGGTGTGGAACTCTATCGAAAGCCTTACTGAAGTCCATATACACAATATCATATTCATTTCCCTGATCTACCTCCTCAAACACCTTAGTGAAAAAAGTTAGTAAATTCGTAAGACAGGAACGCCCCTTTGTAAAACCGTGTTGAGAATCATTAATCAATCTGTGCCTGTCAAGATGGCTACGAATTGCTTCGGCAATTATTGATTCCATAAATTTTCCTACTATGGAGGTAAGGCTTATTGGTCTATAGTTCGAAGCCAAGGACCTGTCACCTGCCTTGTAAATAGGTATTACATTTACCATTTTCCACTTATCAGGCACTATGCCAGTTTGTAGTGATATGTTAAAAAGATTAGCCAAAGGTATGCTAAGTTCCTCTTTACATTCCTTTAACACACTTGCAAACAGTTCATCAGGACCTGGGGATTTGTTAGGTTTTAGTTTCTCTATTTGTCTGAGGACCATGTCACTAGTTACCACAATCGTACATAGTTTATTATCATCCTGTTCTACATAATCTATTATTTCAGGAATATCGCTAGTATTTTCCTAGGTGAAAAATGAGAGGAAGTAGGTATTTAGAATTTCACACATATCCTTATCACTGTCAGTGATCTGACCTGAGGTACTCTTAAGTGGGCCAATCTTGTCCCTAATCTTACTTCTGTATACCTGAAAGAACCCTTTTGTGTTAGTCTTTGAATCCCTTGCGACCTTAGCCTCATAATCTCTTTTTGCTTTTCTTATTCCTTTCTTGATTTCTCTCTTTAATTGAATATATTGATTTCTTAACTGTCCATCCCCTCTTTTGACACGCCTATATATGCCTCTCTTTTGACCAATGAGATGTTTTAATCTATTGTTCATCCATTTGGGATCATTTTTGTTAGATCTAATTTCCCTACTCGGAACAAAAGTTGTCTCGGCAGCTAGAACTATGCTCTGAAAAACGTCATATTGGCAACCAAGATCACCTACCTGACCCATAGTTAGGACATCCCAATTTAGCCCACCCAAGTAATTTTTCAGTCCCATGAAGTCGGCCAAGCGAAAATCTGGGACAGAGATTTGATCGCAGTTATCTGGGTAATTCCATGATATATTGAAACTAAGTGATTTGTGATCACTTTCCCCAAGCTCATCATTAACCTCAAGATTATTAATTAGTGAATCTTTGTTGGCAAGAACCAAGTCAAGCAGATTGTTTCCTCTAGTTGGTTTTGTCACAACCTGTTCTAAAAAGCAATCCTGAACCGTATCAAGAAAGTCACTAGACTCAAGATTTCCTGTCATATTGTTCCAATCAATTTGTCTAAAGTTAAAATCTCCCATTATCACAACATTTTCATATCTAGATGCCTTATGAATTACATCCCATAACAGCTTACTGCACTCCCTATCAAGGTTTGGAGGCCTATAAATCACACCCAAAATTAATTTGTCACGACCCTCGAGAAACTGAAGCCAAACCGATTCTGTGTTCGATGTTTCTAATCTTATATCACGTCTAAGACAACAATTTAAATTTTCTCTGACATACATCGCCACACCACCACCCTTCCTGTTGACCCTATCAGTGTGGAATAGTTTATAACCCTGTATGTTGCATTCAGAAGGCATTTCTCTATCTTTCAGGTTGAACCAGGTTTCTGTTATACCAATAATATCTATATTACCTACACTTGCAAGTAATTTTAGCTCATTTATCTTATTTCTTAGACTCCTACTATTTGTATAGTAAACCTTAAGGGAACTAGTCACTCGTTGCCCTCTATCTCTCTTTGTTTGTTGATCAATTGATTTGTCATTACTAGCAACTTTATTTTGAATATTGTCTTTTAAACATATCCCTGGGGTATCCCGGTAATAACTGCTGTTTTTAACCCTAATGCTGCAGCCTGATTGCTTCCCACAAACACCCATACCTCTATAATCTATCAGTTTAAATTCCTAGACAAGTCATCAATTACCCTCTCAATTGAATTGGCTAATGCAACCACTCCATCTCCAGAGAGATGAACCCCATCCCTTGCATACATATCACGTTTGCCAAAGAAAAGGTCCCAGTTATCAATGAATGGGATTGCAAGTTCCTTGCAGTACCTGTCTAGCCAGCGATTTATACCAATTGCCCTAGACATCCATTCATTGCCCACTCCCTTTCTAGGCAAGATGCTACTTATGATTGGGATCCCTCCATTAGACCTAACTACTTCTATGGCTGACCTGTACTTATCCAGCAGCTCTCTCCTGCCCTTCCCAATGTTATTACTCCCAGCACTAAGACAGATAATGGGCTTGTTCCCATTACCTGCCATAATATTATCCAACCTGCTGACTATGTCACCAACACCAGCTCCAGGAAGACACACTCTCTGTCTGACCTTTCTGTCTCTGTTACAAAATGCACGGTCCATGTATCTTAGCTGAGAATCGCCTACTATTAAAATATTCTTAACTTGATTAGCAGGGGAATCAGTGGTACCTTCAACCTCACTAACCACTGAAGTACACTCGTCTTGGAGAACAGAGAATCGATTTCCTACCTTCACATCTTCTCTATTAACCCTCCTTATCTTCCTTCTTCCTTAACTGTGAACCACTTGCCACTTAAAGCGGCTGCCACTATCACTGCTGGTGACCATTCCTTCCTTACCAGCTAAATCCTTCTCACACTCGCTTCCAAACTCATCTATGCAAAGCTTCAGCGTCCTATTTTCCTCCTGAAGAAGAAGAATCTCCTTGTGATGAATGGTTTGAAAAACCGACAAGTTGAAGATTGAGACACTTATGCAGCATATGGGAATCTTTATTCAGGAAACGTTTCGCCACACAGTGGCTTCATCAGTCCAATACAAAGAGGAAGGCGTAAGGAGAGGAGGAGAATGAGGTAATCAGTCCCTCAACCTATAGTCGATGTGTTCAGTCCATCAATCTTGTAGAATGTACAGCATAGGGCCGTAGACGTGGCTTATATACTGTAGTGAGGTGACGTGAAGCAGATGGAGGCGGGGTCATAGTGGTACCATCCACTAGTCGAAGTAGGTCTTCGTCCAAAGGTTGAACAAGTGTTGAAGAATTCTTTGTAACAAGACCCCATGATGCTGCCGTGTCTGACAGTTGTGATGAATGGTTTGAAAAACCGACAAGTTGAAGATTGAGACACTTATGCAGCATATGGGAATCTTTATTCAGGAAACGTTTCGCCACACAGTGGCTTCATCAGTCTCAATCTTCAACTTGTCGGTTTTTCAAACCATTCATCACAACTGTCAGACACGGCAGCATCATTTGGTCTTGTTACAAAGAATTCTTCAACACTTGTTCATCCTTTGGACGAAGACCTACTTCGACTAGTGGATGGTACCACTATGACCCCGCCTCCATCTGCTTCACGTCACCTCACTACAGTATATAAGCCACGTCTACGGCCCTATGCTGTACATTCTACAAGATTGATGGACTGAACACATCGTCTCCAGGTTGAGGGACTGATTACCTCATTCTCCTCCTCTCCTTACGCCTTCCTCTTTGTATTGGACTGATGAAGCCACTGTGTGGCGAAACGTTTCCTGAATAAAGATTCCCATATGCTGCATAAGTGTCTCAATCTTCAACTTGTCGGTTTTTCAAACCATTCATCACAACTGTCAGACACGGCAGCATCATGGGGTCTTGTTACAAAGAATTCTTCAACACTTGTTCAACCTTTGGACGAAGACCTACTTCGACTAGTGGATGGTACCACTATGACCCCGCCTCCATCTGCTTCACGTCACCTCACTACAGTATATAAGCCACGTCTACGGCCCTATGCTGTACATTCTACAAGATTGATGGACTGAACACATCGACTCCAGGTTGAGGGACTGATTACCTCATTCTCCTCCTCTCCTTACGCCTTCCTCTTTGTATTGGACTGATGAAGCCACTGTGTGGCGAAACGTTTCCTGAATAAAGATTCCCATATGCTGCATAAGTGTCTCAATCTTCAACTTGTCGGTTTTTCAAACCATTCATCACAACTGTCAGACACGGCAGCATCATGGGGTCTTGTTACAAAGAATTCTTCAACACTTGTTCAACCTTTGGACGAAGACCTACTTCGACTAGTGGATGGTACCACTATGACCCCGCCTCCATCTGCTTCACGTCACCTCACTACAGTATATAAGCCACGTCTACGGCCCTATGCTGTACATTCTACAAGATTGATGGACTGAACACATCGACTCCAGGTTGAGGGACTGATTACCTCATTCTCCTCCTCTCCTTACGCCTTCCTCTTTGTATTGGACTGATGAAGCCACTGTGTGGCGAAACGTTTCCTGAATAAAGATTCCCATATGCTGCATAAGTGTCTCAATCTTCAACTTGTCGGTTTTTCAAACCATTCATCACAACTGTCAGACACGGCAGCATCATGGGGTCTTGTTACAAAGAATTCTTCAACACTTGTTCAACCTTTGGACGAAGACCTACTTCGACTAGTGGATGGTACCACTATGACCCCGCCTCCATCTGCTTCACGTCACCTCACTACAGTATATAAGCCACGTCTACGGCCCTATGCTGTACATTCTACAAGATTGATGGACTGAACACATCGACTCCAGGTTGAGGGACTGATTACCTCATTCTCCTCCTCTCCTTACGCCTTCCTCTTTGTATTGGACTGATGAAGCCACTGTGTGGCGAAACGTTTCCTGAATAAAGATTCCCATATGCTGCATAAGTGTCTCAATCTTCAAGAATCTCCTTCTTCAACACATGAACCTGGGATTCTAAAGCACTACAACAAGCCATGGTATAGGTAACAGCCTTTCATTTACTACAGTCTCCACTGATAGAGCTTCTACATGCAGTTTTGCTCCTTCTTTCCCTACAGTTCCCTTATTTGTGACTGAGATAGCAGTCTCTGTTGTCAATCCCAAAATGTTCTTTAGTTCTTTAGGCTGTTTCAGATTTTTCAGTTCCTCTTCTAAACTCTGTATCCTGGCCTCTGTGGCTTTGACTTGCACCTCCCACTTCCTGCTTTCCATATCTATTATCTCTTCCATTCTCATGCTAAGTTCTTCTAGTTTCTTTTCCCATTCATGTTCCCTTTTTATGAGCTCTGCTGCCCAATCTTCCTTTGCAGCTTCCTCCTCCTGTCCCTTGGTTTTTCTTGTTGCTCTCTGGCAACCCATTTTTGTTTTATCCTGATTGCCTCAGAGTGGGAAACCTATGTAATTCTGTATTTAGGTTAGTATTGTTTATGTCAGAGTGCGGGGGGGGGGAGGTAGAGGAGGAACTGTGGCTATGTGGGAGAGGAGTGGGGAGGGGGATTTAGGGGGGAATATGGGGAGTGGGATGGAGGGAAAAGCAAGTGGGTGAGTGGAAGAGAGAGAGGGGGAAGGAGGGAGACATGGGGAGGGGGAGGGTGAAAGAGGGAGGGGAGGGATCAGGGGAAGGAGTGAGATGTCAGTGGGAAGGGGGGAGTGTATGTGTGAGTCTGGATATGTGTGTGTGTGTGTGTGTGTGAGTACTCACCTAATTGTACTCACCTAATTGTGGTTGCAGGGGTCGAGACTCAGCTCCTGGCCCCGCCTCTTCACTGATCGCTACTGGATCCTCTCTGTCTCTGCTTCCTGAGCTTTGTCATACCTCTTCTTAAAACTATGTATGGTTCCTGCCTCCACTACTTCACTTGCTAGGCTATTCCACTTGCTGACAACTCTATGACTGAAGAAATACTTCCTAACGTCCCTGTGACTCGTCTGAGTCTTCAGCTTCCAGTTGTGACCCCTTGTCCCTGTGTCCCCTCTCTGGAACATCCTATCTCTGTCCACCTTGTCTATTCCCCGCAGTATCTTGTATGTCGTTATCATGTCTCCCCTGACCCTTCTGTCCTCCAGTGTCGTCAGTCCGATTTCCCTTAACCTTTCCTCGTACGACATTCCCTTGAGCTCTTGGACTAGCCTTGTTGCAAACCTTTGTACTTTCTCTAACTTCTTGACGTGCTTGACCAGGTGTGGGTTCCAGACTGGTGCTGCATACTCCAGTATGGGCCTAACATACACAGTGTACAGTGTCTTGAACGATTCCTTATTAAGGTATCGGAACGCTATTCTCAGGTTTGCCAGGCGCCCGTATGCTGCAGCGGTTATTTGGTTGATGTGTGCCTCCGGTGATGTGCTCGGTGTTATGGTCACCCCAAGGTCTTTCTCCCTGAGTGAGGTCTGTAGTCTTTGCCCACCTAGCCTATACTCTGTCTGCGGTCTTCTTTGCCCCTCCCCAATCTTCATGACTTTGCATTTGGCTGGATTGAATTCGAGAAGCCAGTTACTGGACCACATGTCCAGCCTCTCCAGGTCTCTTTGCAGTCCTGCCTCATCCTCGTCCGATTTAATTCTTCTCATCAACTTCACGTCATCTGCGAACAGGGACACTTCAGAGTCTATTCCTTCCATCATGTCGTTCACATATATCAAGAATAGCACTGGTCCTAGAACTGACCCCTGTGGGACCCCGCTCGTAACAGGCGCCCACTGTGATACCTCTTCACGTACCATGACTCGTTGCTGCCTCCCTGTCAGGTATTCCCTTATCCATTGCAGTGCCCTTCCTTTTACGTGTGCCTGATCCTCCAGCTTCTGCACTAATCTCTTGTGGGGAACTGTGTCAAAGGCCTTCCTGCAGTCTAGGAAAACGCAATCTACCCAACCCTCTCTCTCATGTCTTACTTCTGTTACCTTGTCATAAAACTCCAGGAGGTTTGTGATACAAGATTTGCCTTCCATGAACCCATGCTGGTTTTCATTTATAATCTTGTTCCTTTCCAGGTGTTCGACCACTCTCCTCCTGATAATCTTCTCCATGACTTTGCACACAATACATGTCAGAGACACAGGTCTGTAGTTTAGTGCCTCGTTTCTGTTTCCTTTCTTAAATATGGGGACTACATTAGCTGTCTTCCATTTCTCAGGCAGTTGCCCAGTTTCAAGGGATGTGTTGAAGATTGTGGTTAGAGGCACACACAGCATCTCTGCTCCTTCTCTAAGGACCCATGGGGAGATGTTGTCCGGTCCCATCGCCTTTGAGGTGTCAAGGTCACTTAAGAGCTTCTTCACCTCCTCCTCAGTTGTTCGTATGTCATCCAACACTTGTTGGTATATTCCCTCTTGATGTTCCCTTCTGTTCTGTCTTCCCACAGCCCTTCCTGTCTCTACTGTAAAAACTTCCTTAAATCTCCTGTTCAGCTCCTCACATACCTCTTGATCATTTCTTGTGAGTTCTTCACCTTCTGTCCTTAATCTGATCACCTGGTCTTTGACTGTTGTCTTCCTCCTGATGTGGCTATACAACAGTTTCGGGTCTGTCTTGATTCTCGATGCTATGTCATGTGTGTGTGTGTGTGTGTGTGTGTGTGTGTGTGTGTGTGTGTGTGTGTGTATTCACCAATTTGTACTCACTTATTTGTGATTGCAAGGGGCGATACATAGCTCCTGGCCCCGCCTATTCACTGATCACTACTAGGTCCAACAGCTTTAATAAGTTTATTAATAACATTTAAGTTGTCTAGGCATATATTATCAAAGTAAATTATAGAAATCAATTGAATATAATATAGGATATAAGTTGCTACACTTCTCTCGTGTACAGTAGTATTGTGCTGAAGGCACATATCACATCTTCATTGCTTTTAGGTACCGTCTGGTACATTGTTAACATTTAATAGCATAATACGTATATATACAAGTAAGTTTGTGTGTATGTGTGTAAGTGCTCTAAGTAGTTCGCTATGTGTCAAGACTCGACTAGACTTAACCAGTGACTGACTAAGAGTTCTCACATAAACTAACTTCTTGATGAACCTAGCAATTAGAACAGATTGCTTGAACAATAAAACGACTGATAAGCAGAACAGCAATATAACAAGCAACAGCAACACAGAATCAGGAACAAGGAGATAATATAACGACACTAAGTAGGGACCATCTGCAGATCCTCCACAAAAGTCACAAAACTCCCATACTACTGAATTTAAGTTCAGCATAAGAAAATCCCCGACTGTGACAGTGCACAGATACCAGTACAAATTAGGTCAGAAGCTACAGCTCAGGACCTGAGTTTCTCAGAGTGTCTATGCGGCACACAACCTCAGTACAACGTCGAAAATCACTAAGTCTAGGCTATGTTCTGTGAACAGAGTTACACAGAACCAACAACAAGAAGGTGACAGAGACGATCTTCCAACAAGGGCCCACAAGGTAGAGCTGGTGTGGGACCAGCTGAGGTGTGATCAACCCCCCCCCCCCCGATCACGTGACTCTCTGTGGACTGCTGCTGCCTAGCAACACAGAAGCTGGCAGCATAATGAGCTGAGAGAAAACAGTAGTTGGACAATGTCAGCTACTTAACACTCTAACTATGAGCACTGAATAATATATAAATGTTACATCCTACCTAATAATATAACTAAGTCAAATAATAATATAAAGCAATATATTTACGATTTAGCTAATATCGCAAATATAAGCAATATAAAATTATATGAACAGGTAATATACATTATATACGTTATGACCCATTCAGGGGTCGCAACAGTTATCATGTTTCCCCTAACCCTCCTGTCCTCCAGTGGTGTCAGGCCGATTTTCCTTAACCTTTCTTCGTAGGACATTCCCCTTCACTATGGAACTAGCCTTGATGGAAACCTTTGCACTATCTCTAATTTCTTGACATGCTTGACTAGGCGTGAATTCCTAACTGGTGCTGCATACTCCATGATGGGGCTCATGTACACAGTGCACAGAGTCTTAAATGATTCCTTCATGAGGTATCGGAATGCTATTCTTAGGTTTGCCAGTCGCTCACATGCTGCAGCAGTTATCTGGTTGATGTGCGATTCAGGAGATGTTCTCGGTATTGTACTCACCATAAAATCCTTTTCCTTTAGTGAGATTTGCAATCTTTGGCCACCTAGCCTGTACTCTGTCTTCGGTCTTCTTCGCCTTTCATCAATCTTCATGACTTTGTATTTGGCTGGATTAAATTCAAGTAGCCAGTTTCCAGACCAAGGTCTCTTTGTAGTCCTACTTGATTTTTATCCGAGTCTGTTTCTTCTGTCATGTCTTTCACATATACCAAAAGCAGCACTGGTCCCAGGACCGACTCCTGTGGAGCCGCACTAATCACGGGCGCTCACTCTCTCCTTGTCACGTACCATGATTCGTTGTTGCCTCCCTGTCAGGTATTCCTGATCCATTGCAGTGCCCTTCCTGTTTTGCATGCCTGATCCTCTAGTATTTGCACTAGTCTCTTGTGAGGAATTGTGTCGAAGACCTTCTTGCAGTCCAATCTACCCACCCCAGTAGCCTGGTGGCTAAAGCTCCCGCTTCACACACGGAGGGCCCGGGTTCGATTCCCGGCGGGTGGAAACATTTCGACACGTTTCCTTACACCTGTTGTCCTGTTCACCTAGCAGCAAATAGGTGCCTGGGTTGTAGATGAATGGTTCAAATTTAACAATTTAACAGGTACCTGGGTGTTAGTCGACTGTTGTGGGTCGCATCCCGGGAGACAAGATTGAGGACCCCAATGGAAATAAGTTAGAAAGTCCTCGATGATGCACTGACTTTCTTATCTTATCTTATCTCTTACCTCTCCATCGGGTCTTCTGTTAACATGTCATAAAACTTCAGTAGGTTTGTGACAGGATTTTCCTTCCTTGAATCCGTGCCGGTTCTCATATACAAGTTTGTTCCTTTCCAGGTGCTCCACCACTCTCCTGATAATCTTCTTCATGATTTTGCATACTATACACGTCAGTGACACTGGTCTGTAGTTTAGTGCCCCGTGTGTGTTTACTTTCTTAAAAATGTGGATTGCATTTGGAGTCTTCCATACCTTAATAAGTAGTTGCCCAGTTTCAATGAATTTGTTGCCTACCTCGTCATGTGGCTATACAACAGCTTTGGGTCAGACTTGACTTTCCATACTGTGTGGTTTTCGTTCTGTCGCTGGACTTCCCTTCTTAACTGTGCATACCCGTTTGTGGCTCTTCTATTAATCTCTTTATTTTCTGTGCCCTTTGTCATCTGTACTTTATCCATTCTCTAGCATCTGTGTACTCGTGGTTAGGTAAGACACATATGCAACAGTTAGGTATCTTTATTTCGAAACGTTTCGCCCACACAGTAGGCTTCTTCAGTCGAGTACAGAAAAGTCTCTTCTGCTTCTATCAACTTTTCTGTACTCGACTGAAGAAGCCTACTGTGTAGGCGAAACGTTTCGAAATAAAGATACCTAACTGTTGCATATGTGTCTTACCTAACAACCTGTCAGTATTTTATACCATTTTAATGTTCCATCTGTGTACTCACTTAATTATACTCACATAGTTGTGGTTGCAGAGAGCGAGTCACAGCTCCTGGCCCCGCCTTTTCGCTGGTCGCTACTGTGTGTGTGTGTGTGTGTGTCTGTGTGTGTGTGTTTGTGTGTGTATTCGCCTATTTGTACTCACATATGTGTGACTATATGGTCGATTCACAGCTCTTGGCCCAGACTTTTCACTCTCTCCCTGCTTCAAGAGCTTTATGGTGCTTCTTTATATGTAATGGCTCCAGCATCCACTACATCACTCCAGATTGTTCCACATCCTGAAAACTGTGACTGAAGAAATACTTGTTAACATCCCAATGATTCATCTGAGTTTTCAACTTCTAGTTGTGTTCCAGTGTTGCTGTGCCCCATCTCTGAAACACTCTGTCCCTATTCACTTTGTCGATTCCTCTCATTATTTGGTATGTCGTTATCATGTCCACCCTACCCCTCCTGTCCTCCAGTATTGTGAGGTTGATTTACTTTAGGCTCTCCTCGTAGGACAAACCCCTCAGCTCCGGAACAAGTCTTGTTTTCTAATTTCTTGACCTGTTTGACCAGGAGTGGGGTTCCATACTGGTTCTGCATACTCAAATGTGCTCGGTATGACGCTCAGCCCAAGGTTCTTTTCCATGAATGAGTTTTGCAGCCTTTGTTCATGTGCGGTTTTCTTTGTAGTTCCTCAAGCTTCATAACTTTGCACTTGCTGGGTTTAACTCCAGGAAGCATTTGATGGACCAGGCCTGCAGCCTGTCCAGATGCCCATTCATGCTTATCTCATTCTCGACCGCTTATATTCTCCTCATTCCGTCATGTCATCCACGAATGCACGAAAAAGCAATGGGCCTAGGACTGATTCTTTTGGAACCCCACTCGACACATGCACCCACACTAGCACCTAGTCTCGTACCAACACACGTTGTTCACTTCCCGTCAGATATTTCCTGCTATATTGCAATATTTTCCCTTCTATTCGTGTGTGCTCCTCTTTGTGTGGTACTGTGTTGAAAGCCTTCTTACAGTCACAAAGATGCAGTCTACCGATTAGTCTCTATCCTGTCTTACTTCTGTTACCTTGTCACAGAGCTCGAACTGCTTTGTGATCCAGGATTTCTCTTCCCTGAAGTCATGCTGGTGGTCATGTATGAGCCCGTTCCTTACTAGGTGCTCTGCCACTCTTCTCCTGATAATCTTCTCCATGACTTAGCATACTATACACTATACATAATATACACTATACATACTATACATACTATACATACATACACTATACATACTATACACTGGTCTGCAGTTCAGTGCTACATGTCTGTCTATTTTCTTAAAAATTGGGACTACATTTGTTGTCTTCCACACCTCAGGCAGTGGATCTGTTTCGATAAATTTATTGAAGAATATCGAAGATTATTTACTGAAGATTATCCGCTCCCTTTCTCAGGACCCAAGGAGAGATATTATATGACTCACCGCATTCGAGATATCTAGTTTCCCTAAGAGTTTTTCATCTACTCCTCGGTTGTGTGCAGTGTGTCCTGAACTTGCAGTTGCATATATATATATATATATATATATATATATATATATATATATATATATATATATATATATATATATATATATATATATATATATATATATATATTTTATATATATATATATATATATATATATATATATATATATATATATATATATATATATATATATATATATATATATATATATAGGCAGAACTTGCGATCTTGGCTTAAATAGCAACGCTCATCTTGCCATATAGGACAAGTGAAAATATGTGTTTGGAATAATTTCGCCAAAATCGTTCTGAACCAAACGAAAAAATATATTTCACTGTGTTTGTTTAGTATTAAATTACTGTAAACAAATCTAAAATATATTTAGTTGGGTTAGGCTAAAATAAATTGTTCTTGTTATAATAAGGTTAGGTAAGTTTTCTAAGATTCTTTTGGTGCAAAATTAAAAATTTTTACATTAACATTAATGAAAAAAATATATCTTTAAACGTATAAGAGAAAATTTTAGAACGGACTTAATTTTATATGAGTTCTTGCTAACTGACCAGTTTTACATATTCGGCACGACATATATATATATATATATATATATATATATAAGTAGTCATAATTTCTACAGAGGCATCCCTTCCGGTTTAGGGCCTTCCACGGAGCGGTGTATCCGGTTTAGGCCTTCTACAGAGACATCCCTTCCGGTCTAGGACCAGCAGCTGGAGGGTCACCTTTTCACACCTAGGTGTTACTTCCGGTTTTGACCATGACCTCGCCCTCGAGACTACCTCACCCTTGACCCCCCAACCAATACCCCCCCCCACGACCCCCCCCCACGACCCCCCCCCACGACCCCCCCCCCTTCGCGACCCCGCCGTCGCGCCGCGCGCCGCCCGCGCGCCCGCCCGCGCGCCCCGCCCCGCCCGCGCGTCCGCCCGCGCGTCCGCCCGCGCCCGCGCCTTCTGCTGCGCCTTCTGCACCGTCGTCCGGATCGCCCCCGCGCCTCGATTTTCTTTTTCTTATGATCTCCTTGGATCAAGTTTTTGGATTTCCCCCTATGGGGTTTTCGAAAGTCTCCAATTCCTCGGATCAAATTTTTGGGTACCCCTCCTTTCACCCCAAATTTTCTCGACAATACCATGACTCCATCTCCTCGGATCAAATTTTTTGAGGTTCCCCCTCTCACTTTCACCCCCCATCCCAAAATTTCTCGATATTACCAAGTTTTTGGATTCCCCCCTATGGGGGTTTCGAAATTCTCCATCTCCTTGGATCAAGTTTTTTTGGATTCCCCCCTATGGGGTTTTCGAAATTCCTCGGATCAAGTTTTTGGAATCCCCCCTCTGGGGGTAAGCATTCAAAATAGACTCCTCCTATGGGGGCATGCTTACTACAGGTCTAAACATCTTCCCCTTATTATTTTAAAATGAACTAAAAGTTTCCGCTCATTAAGTCAAATGAACTAAAAGTTTCCTCTCATTAAGTTAAATGAACTAAAAAAAGCGTTTACTCGGCGGTCAGTGACGTCACGTGTTGACCCAGCACACAGGTTGAATCTTGTCTACCCTTTTAGTTAATAAGGGACCATAGTAGTGACGTCACGCGCACACAGGCTGAATCTTGTCTAGTTCATTCAAGTTAATAAGGGGACACAGTACATCAGAAAGGCACATTTTTTCGTTAATACCCACATTTTCTTTACAACACAAGTCTAGACATTTTTTAACTATTTCATCTCAGGTCACTCCCCACGAAGTAACCTCCACCCCACCCTCCCAAACCCTCACACTCCAACCAACACCTCACAATTTTCACTCATAACCCCCAATTTTTTCTCGTTTTAACCCTTTTAGTTCATTAAAGTTAATAAGGGGACACATGCATCAGAAAGTCACCACAACACTTATAACCACTTTTCGATAAATTCACTAGTCACAATTTTACATATTACGAAGTTAAATACGCACTTTTTACTTTGAACATCTTTCAAAACACTCATAAATCATTTGAATACTCACCAAAAAATACCTTTATACATTTCCAAACAACACTGAAATACTCCAAAACATCATTCGAACACCCCCAAATCACCTCTGAATACTCCCAGAACACCTTCATAAGTACTCTTGCACATCATTTGAACACCTTCATAAGTACTCTCATAATCATTTGTACACCTTCAAAAACACCTTTGAATACTCACATAAACACCCTTGAACACCTTCAAAACACCTTTGAATAACCTCAAAACACCTTTGAATACTCACATAAACACCCTTGAACACCTTCAAAACACCTTTGAATAACCTCAAAACACCTTTGAACACCTTCAAAACACCCTTGAACACCTTCAAAACACCCTTGAACACCTTCAAAACACTCTTGAACACCTTCAAAAACACCTTTGAACATTTCCAAAACACTATTTGAGTACTCCCAATTACACCACTGAATACTACTAAAACACCGCTGAATTCAATCAAAACACCCTTCAACACCTTCAAAACACCTTTGAACACCTTCAAAACACTCTCATAACCATTTGAACACACTCAAAACACCTTTGAATAACCTCAAAACACCTTTGAATACCTTCAAAAACACCTTTGAACATTTCCAATCAACACTGAAACACTTCCAAAAAAAACACAATTTGAGTACTCCCAATTACACCACTGAATACTACTAAAACACCGCTGAATTCAATCAAAACACCCTTCAACACCTTCAAAACACCTTTGAACACCTTCAAAACACTCTCATAATCATTTGAACACACTCAAAACACCTTTGAATAACCTCAAAACACCTTTGAACACCTTCAAAACACCTTTGAACATTTCCAATCAACACTGAAACACTTCCAAAAAAAACACAATTTGAGTACTCCCAATTACACCACTGAATACTACTAAAACACCGCTGAATTCAATCAAAACACCCTTCAACACCTTCAAAACACCTTTGAACACCTTTGAACACCTTCAAAACACTCTCATAACCATTTGAACACACTCAAAACACCTTTGAATAACCTCAAAACACCTTTGAACACCTTCAAAACACCCTTGAACACCCTTGATCACCTTCAAAAAAAACAATATTTGAACACACTCAAAACACCTTTGAACACTTCCAAAAAACACAATTTGAGTACTCCCAATTACACCACTGAATACTACTAAAACACCGCTGAATTCAATCAAAACACCCTTCAACACCTTCAAAACACCTTTGAACACCTTTGAACATTTCCAAAACACTATTTGAGTACTCCCAATTACACCACTGATTACTACTAAAACACCGCTGAATTCAATCAAAACACCCTTCAACACCTTCAAACACCCTTGAACACACTCAAAACACCCTTCAACACCTTCAAAACACCTTTGAACACCTTCAAAACACCCTTGAACACCCTTGATCACCTTCAAAAAAAACAACATTTGAACACACTCAAAACACCTTTGAACACCTTTGAACATTTCCAAACAACACTGAAACACTTCCAAAAACACCATTTGAGTACTCCCAAATACACCACTGAATACTAAAACACCACTGAATACACTCAAAACACCACCAAAATCACCATAAACTAAGATCAACACCCACATCCCACAACACCCACAACCCACAACACCCACAATTTTTTCTCGTTTTATCTAATTTCATTAGAAAGTCACAACACCCACACCTCCCATTTTTTTCTCGTTTTAACCCTTTTAGTTCATTAAAGTTAATAAGGGGACACACTACATCAGAAAAAGTCACAAAAACAACCCACTTATAACGTCTTTTCGGTATCTCTAGTTCGACAACAACACCCACATCCCACAACACCCACATCCCACATCCCACACACACACACACACACACATACACACACATCCCTAACCTAACCTAACCTAACTTATCCTAACCTAACCTAACCTAACCTAACCTAACCTAACTTATCCTAACCTAGCCTAACCTAACCTAACCTTACCTAACTTATCCTAACCTAACCTAGCCTAACCTAACCTAACTTAACCTAACCTAACCTAACCTAACCGAACCTACCCTAACCTAACCTTACCTAACATAACCTAACCTAGCCTAACCTAACCTAACCTAACTTAACCTAACCCAACCTAACCTAACCTAGCCTAGTCTAACCTAACTTAACCTAACCTAACCTAACCTAACCTACCCTAACCTAACCTAACCTAACCTATCTTAACCTTACCTAACCTAACCTAGCCGAACCTATCCTAACCTAACCTAAAATATATTGGAACACCCCCAAAACACTATTTGAGTACTCCAGAATTACTTTGAACGACTCCATTTTTGGATATTTCCAAATTAGTTTTGAAAACTTTATCGTAAAATCGAACATTATTTTCTTGTTGGTAAACACACTCAATGGTAGAAATATTTACTCGATTTCCGAATAGAAGCACTATCCTCGCTCTGAGAGACTCATTGTGGGTCACCCCAACACATGGCGTAATGCGGTTCACACCCAAGGTAGAACATAACACCTGCGTCAACTCAGGACAGACAGGCGCCATGAAATGCGGGTAACATCCAAGGTAGAAAATCATCTCTTTCCAGACCAACTGTCTATCCTAACCTAACCTAACCTAACCTAACCTAATTCCTAACCTAACCTAACCGAACCTAACCTAACTCCATCAATCACCTCTATCCTAACCTAACCTAACCTAACCCAACCTAACTCCATCAAACACCTCTATCCTAACCTAACCTAACCTATCCTAACCTAACCTAACTCCATCAAACACCTCGAATACTACCTAACTTAACCTAACCTTACCTAACCTACCGAACCTAACCTAACCTAACCTAACCTATCCTAACCTGTCCTAACCTAACCTAACCTATCCTAACCTAACCTAACCTAACTTATCCTAAGCTAACCTAACCTAACTTATCCTAACCTAACCTAACCTAACCTAACCTAACCTAAATTAACGAACCTAACCTAACTTATCCTAATCTAATCTAACCTATCCTAACTTATCCTAACCTAACCTAACTTATCCTAACCTAACCTAACCTAAAATAACCTAACCTAACTTATCCTAACCTACTCACTTTACTTTGAACACCTTCAAAACACTCTCATACATCATTTGAGACCCCCTTTTCTCAATATCTCTCATCCACAACCTTTATCATCTCACTACAGAACAACCCCAAGATTACTTCGAACACTCTCATAAAGCATTTGAGTACTCACATAAACACTTTTGAACATTTCCAAACAACACTGAAGCACTTCCAAAATATCATTTTGATTACTCCCAAATAAGATTTGACAGCTCTAATTTATCTACACTTACACATTTCATTAAATTACATCTCATCCCCCCAAACTCCCCCCCTCATTCTCCAGACTTTACAACATTAGCACAAAAAAAACTAACTCATACACTTATGACATGAGTCATTACCATATCTAACACACTGACTAACTTTGAACCAACTCTGAACACCACTGATCTTCTTCAAAAAATGCTCTGCACATCATTTGAACACCTTCAAAAAAAACACCATCAAACACCTCCGAATACTCCCAAAAAACACTACTGATTACTACCAAATCACCACTGAATACTACCAATCACCGTCAAAATCACCAGAAACTAAGTTTAACATCACCATCTAACATCCTTTTTATAGAAATCCCCTCAAATCACTATAACCAAGAACTCCCTCCCCATTTGGCGCATGAAAAAAAAAAAAAACATGAACACAAACCTAATACGCAAACACTTAGTACATGATCACCATCAACTGAAAACATATCTTGTACACACACATAATATAAGACAATCACCAACTACAATCACCCATGTTCACTTACCTCAAAATCACTAATATCACAGAAAACAATCATTTTTATAAACATTTCACACACACACACAAAAAAAAAAATCATATTTGACAATATCTAAGCGCACTCACCTCACTACCACCAACACACGATGTCTCACCTCACAGGACCGACGAGCTCACCTCCAGTGACGTCACACTCCCATTGTGTTACTTGGTGGTTGGTAACATCACACCTAACCCCTCCTTGTTTCAACCTGTTGTACCCTACATTATCTAAGAACACTATATCCAAGACGATTACCAGATTTTATGATCCCCAACATCAAGATCACAGAAAACACACATTTTTATAATTATTCACACAAAAATCACGATCACCAATTCCATATCATGTTTACCGTCATCTATCAACACTAATCACCAAGATCACCAAAAAATCTAAGATCATGCATCTCAAAACTACTATGATCACTGAAAACACTTATTTTTTAAACATTCGCACAAAAATAAGCCATACACAAAAATACCACAACACTTCCACCAACATCTATAACATAACATGAGCACTATAACATATCACTATCACAAAAAAAAATAATACACAGACACCCACATATTATACATTTCAATTGCAAATTTAAGACATGAGACATACACACCAAATCTAAGACATTCACCTCCAACTAAGACATACACATCACCCTTAAAACTTCCTTATTCCGTATATCTCCTAGAGCTGTTTTAACCCCGACGGATCCATCACGACGTAGGAGCCAGAGGAACCATCACCACTCCAACACCACCTACTACACTCTGGCTCCTACGTCGTGGTGGATCCGTCGGGGTTAAAACAACTCTAGGAGATATACGGAATAAGGAAGTTTTAAGGGTGATGTGTATGTCTTAGTTGGAGGTGAATGTCTTAGATTTGGTGTGTATGTCTCATGTCTTAAATTTGCAATTGAAATGTATAATATGTGGGTGTCTGTGTATTATTTTTTTTGTGATAGTGATATGTTATAGTGCTCATGTTATGTTATAGATGTTGGTGGAAGTGTTGTGGTATTTTTGTGTATGGCTTATTTTTGTGCGAATGTTTAAAAAATAAGTGTTTTCAGTGATCATAGTAGTTTTGAGATGCATGATCTTAGATTTTTTGGTGATCTTGGTGATTAGTGTTGATAGATGACGGTAAACATGATATGGAATTGGTGATCGTGATTTTTGTGTGAATAATTATAAAAATGTGTGTTTTCTGTGATCTTGATGTTGGGGATCATAAAATCTGGTAATCGTCTTGGATATAGTGTTCTTAGATAATGTAGGGTACAACAGGTTGAAACAAGGAGGGGTTAGGTGTGATGTTACCAACCACCAAGTAACACAATGGGAGTGTGACGTCACTGGAGGTGAGCTCGTCGGTCCTGTGAGGTGAGACATCGTGTGTTGGTGGTAGTGAGGTGAGTGCGCTTAGATATTGTCAAATATGATTTTTTTTTTTGTGTGTGTGTGTGAAATGTTTATAAAAATGATTGTTTTCTGTGATATTAGTGATTTTGAGGTAAGTGAACATGGGTGATTGTAGTTGGTGATTGTCTTATATTATGTGTGTGTACAAGATATGTTTTCAGTTGATGGTGATCATGTACTAAGTGTTTGCGTATTAGGTTTGTGTTCATGTTTTTTTTTTTTTTCATGCGCCAAATGGGGAGGGAGTTCTTGGTTATAGTGATTTGAGGGGATTTCTATAAAAAGGATGTTAGATGGTGATGTTAAACTTAGTTTCTGGTGATTTTGACGGTGATTGGTAGTATTCAGTGGTGATTTGGTAGTAATCAGTAGTGTTTTTTGGGAGTATTCGGAGGTGTTTGATGGTGTTTTTTTTGAAGGTGTTCAAATGATGTGCAGAGCATTTTTTGAAGAAGATCAGTGGTGTTCAGAGTTGGTTCAAAGTTAGTCAGTGTGTTAGATATGGTAATGACTCATGTCATAAGTGTATGAGTTAGTTTTTTTTGTGCTAATGTTGTAAAGTCTGGAGAATGAGGGGGGGAGTTTGGGGGGATGAGATGTAATTTAATGAAATGTGTAAGTGTAGATAAATTAGAGCTGTCAAATCTTATTTGGGAGTAATCAAAATGATATTTTGGAAGTGCTTCAGTGTTGTTTGGAAATGTTCAAAAGTGTTTATGTGAGTACTCAAATGCTTTATGAGAGTGTTCGAAGTAATCTTGGGGTTGTTCTGTAGTGAGATGATAAAGGTTGTGGATGAGAGATATTGAGAAAAGGGGGTCTCAAATGATGTATGAGAGTGTTTTGAAGGTGTTCAAAGTAAAGTGAGTAGGTTAGGATAAGTTAGGTTAGGTTATTTTAGGTTAGGTTAGGTTAGGATAAGTTAGGTTAGGTTAGGATAAGTTAGGATAGGTTAGATTAGATTAGGATAAGTTAGGTTAGGTTCGTTAATTTAGGTTAGGTTAGGTTAGGTTAGGTTAGGTTAGGTTAGGATAAGTTAGGTTAGGTTAGCTTAGGATAAGTTAGGTTAGGTTAGGTTAGGATAGGTTAGGTTAGGTTAGGACAGGTTAGGATAGGTTAGGTTAGGTTAGGTTAGGTTCGGTAGGTTAGGTAAGGTTAGGTTAAGTTAGGTAGTATTCGAGGTGTTTGATGGAGTTAGGTTAGGTTAGGATAGGTTAGGTTAGGTTAGGATAGAGGTGTTTGATGGAGTTAGGTTGGGTTAGGTTAGGTTAGGTTAGGATAGAGGTGATTGATGGAGTTAGGTTAGGTTCGGTTAGGTTAGGTTAGGAATTAGGTTAGGTTAGGTTAGGTTAGGTTAGGATAGACAGTTGGTCTGGAAAGAGATGATTTTCTACCTTGGATGTTACCCGCATTTCATGGCGCCTGTCTGTCCTGAGTTGACGCAGGTGTTATGTTCTACCTTGGGTGTGAACCGCATTACGCCATGTGTTGGGGTGACCCACAATGAGTCTCTCAGAGCGAGGATAGTGCTTCTATTCGGAAATCGAGTAAATATTTCTACCATTGAGTGTGTTTACCAACAAGAAAATAATGTTCGATTTTACGATAAAGTTTTCAAAACTAATTTGGAAATATCCAAAAATGGAGTCGTTCAAAGTAATTCTGGAGTACTCAAATAGTGTTTTGGGGGTGTTCCAATATATTTTAGGTTAGGTTAGGATAGGTTCGGCTAGGTTAGGTTAGGTAAGGTTAAGATAGGTTAGGTTAGGTTAGGTTAGGGTAGGTTAGGTTAGGTTAGGTTAGGTTAAGTTAGGTTAGACTAGGCTAGGTTAGGTTAGGTTGGGTTAGGTTAAGTTAGGTTAGGTTAGGTTAGGCTAGGTTAGGTTATGTTAGGTAAGGTTAGGTTAGGGTAGGTTCGGTTAGGTTAGGTTAGGTTAGGTTAAGTTAGGTTAGGTTAGGCTAGGTTAGGTTAGGATAAGTTAGGTAAGGTTAGGTTAGGTTAGGCTAGGTTAGGATAAGTTAGGTTAGGTTAGGTTAGGTTAGGTTAGGTTAGGATAAGTTAGGTTAGGTTAGGTTAGGGATGTGTGTGTATGTGTGTGTGTGTGTGTGTGTGGGATGTGGGATGTGGGTGTTGTGGGATGTGGGTGTTGTTGTCGAACTAGAGATACCGAAAAGACGTTATAAGTGGGTTGTTTTTGTGACTTTTTCTGATGTAGTGTGTCCCCTTATTAACTTTAATGAACTAAAAGGGTTAAAACGAGAAAAAAATGGGAGGTGTGGGTGTTGTGACTTTCTAATGAAATTAGATAAAACGAGAAAAAATTGTGGGTGTTGTGGGTTGTGGGTGTTGTGGGATGTGGGTGTTGATCTTAGTTTATGGTGATTTTGGTGGTGTTTTGAGTGTATTCAGTGGTGTTTTAGTATTCAGTGGTGTATTTGGGAGTACTCAAATGGTGTTTTTGGAAGTGTTTCAGTGTTGTTTGGAAATGTTCAAAGGTGTTCAAAGGTGTTTTGAGTGTGTTCAAATGTTGTTTTTTTTGAAGGTGATCAAGGGTGTTCAAGGGTGTTTTGAAGGTGTTCAAAGGTGTTTTGAAGGTGTTGAAGGGTGTTTTGAGTGTGTTCAAGGGTGTTTGAAGGTGTTGAAGGGTGTTTTGATTGAATTCAGCGGTGTTTTAGTAGTAATCAGTGGTGTAATTGGGAGTACTCAAATAGTGTTTTGGAAATGTTCAAAGGTGTTCAAAGGTGTTTTGAAGGTGTTGAAGGGTGTTTTGATTGAATTCAGCGGTGTTTTAGTAGTATTCAGTGGTGTAATTGGGAGTACTCAAATTGTGTTTTTTGGAAGTGTTCAAAGGTGTTTTGAGTGTGTTCAAATATTGTTTTTTTTGAAGGTGATCAAGGGTGTTCAAGGGTGTTTTGAAGGTGTTCAAAGGTGTTTTGAGGTTATTCAAAGGTGTTTTGAGTGTGTTCAAATGGTTATGAGAGTGTTTTGAAGGTGTTCAAAGGTGTTCAAAGGTGTTTTGAAGGTGTTGAAGGGTGTTTTGATTGAATTCAGCGGTGTTTTAGTAGTATTCAGTGGTGTAATTGGGAGTACTCAAATTGTGTTTTTTTTTGGAAGTGTTTCAGTGTTGATTGGAAATGTTCAAAGGTGTTTTGAAGGTGTTCAAAGGTGTTTTGAGGTTATTCAAAGGTGTTTTGAGTGTGTTCAAATGATTATGAGAGTGTTTTGAAGGTGTTCAAAGGTGTTTTGAAGGTGTTGAAGGGTGTTTTGATTGAATTCAGCGGTGTTTTAGTAGTATTCAGTGGTGTAATTGGGAGTACTCAAATTGTGTTTTTTTTGGAAGTGTTTCAGTGTTGATTGGAAATGTTCAAAGGTGTTTTTGAAGGTATTCAAAGGTGTTTTGAGGTTATTCAAAGGTGTTTTGAGTGTGTTCAAATGGTTATGAGAGTGTTTTGAAGGTGTTCAAAGGTGTTTTGAAGGTGTTGAAGGGTGTTTTGATTGAATTCAGCGGTGTTTTAGTAGTATTCAGTGGTGTAATTGGGAGTACTCAAATAGTGTTTTGGAAATGTTCAAAGGTGTTTTTGAAGGTGTTCAAGAGTGTTTTGAAGGTGTTCAAGGGTGTTTTGAAGGTGTTCAAGGGTGTTTTGAAGGTGTTCAAAGGTGTTTTGAGGTTATTCAAAGGTGTTTTGAAGGTGTTCAAGGGTGTTTATGTGAGTATTCAAAGGTGTTTTGAGGTTATTCAAAGGTGTTTTGAAGGTGTTCAAGGGTGTTTATGTGAGTATTCAAAGGTGTTTTTGAAGGTGTACAAATGATTATGAGAGTACTTATGAAGGTGTTCAAATGATGTGCAAGAGTACTTATGAAGGTGTTCTGGGAGTATTCAGAGGTGATTTGGGGGTGTTCGAATGATGTTTTGGAGTATTTCAGTGTTGTTTGGAAATGTATAAAGGTATTTTTTGGTGAGTATTCAAATGATTTATGAGTGTTTTGAAAGATGTTCAAAGTAAAAAGTGCGTATTTAACTTCGTAATATGTAAAATTGTGACTAGTGAATTTATCGAAAAGTGGTTATAAGTGTTGTGGTGACTTTCTGATGCATGTGTCCCCTTATTAACTTTAATGAACTAAAAGGGTTAAAACGAGAAAAAATTGGGGGTTATGAGTGAAAATTGTGAGGTGTTGGTTGGAGTGTGAGGGTTTGGGAGGGTGGGGTGGAGGTTACTTCGTGGGGAGTGACCTGAGATGAAATAGTTAAAAAATGTCTAGACTTGTGTTGTAAAGAAAATGTGGGTATTAACGAAAAAATGTGCCTTTCTGATGTACTGTGTCCCCTTATTAACTTGAATGAACTAGACAAGATTCAGCCTGTGTGCGCGTGACGTCACTACTATGGTCCCTTATTAACTAAAAGGGTAGACAAGATTCAACCTGTGTGCTGGGTCAACACGTGACGTCACTGACCGCCGAGTAAACGCTTTTTTTAGTTCATTTAACTTAATGAGAGGAAACTTTTAGTTCATTTGACTTAATGAGCGGAAACTTTTAGTTCATTTTAAAATAATAAGGGGAAGATGTTTAGACCTGTAGTAAGCATGCCCCCATAGGAGGAGTCTATTTTGAATGCTTACCCCCAGAGGGGGGATTCCAAAAACTTGATCCGAGGAATTTCGAAAACCCCATAGGGGGGAATCCAAAAAAACTTGATCCAAGGAGATGGAGAATTTCGAAACCCCCATAGGGGGGAATCCAAAAACTTGGTAATATCGAGAAATTTTGGGATGGGGGGTGAAAGTGAGAGGGGGAACCTCAAAAAATTTGATCCGAGGAGATGGAGTCATGGTATTGTCGAGAAAATTTGGGGTGAAAGGAGGGGTACCCAAAAATTTGATCCGAGGAATTGGAGACTTTCGAAAACCCCATAGGGGGAAATCCAAAAACTTGATCCAAGGAGATCATAAGAAAAAGAAAATCGAGGCGCGGGGGCGATCCGGACGACGGTGCAGAAGGCGCAGCAGAAGGCGCGGGCGCGGGCGGACGCGCGGGCGGACGCGCGGGCGGGGCGGGGCGCGCGGGCGGGCGCGCGGGCGGCGCGCGGCGCGACGGCGGGGTCGCGAAGGGGGGGGGGTCGTGGGGGGGGGTCGTGGGGGGGGGGTCGTGGGGGGGGGGTCGTGGGGGGGGTATTGGTTGGGGGGTCAAGGGTGAGGTAGTCTCGAGGGCGAGGTCATGGTCAAAACCGGAAGTAACACCTAGGTGTGAAAAGGTGACCCTCCAGCTGCTGGTCCTAGACCGGAAGGGATGTCTCTGTAGAAGGCCTAAACCGGATACACCGCTCCGTGGAAGGCCCTAAACCGGAAGGGATGCCTCTGTAGAAATTATGACTACTCATATATATATATATATATATATATATATATATATATATATATATATATATATATATATATATACATATATATATATATAACTATACATATATACAGATATAAACAGCTATTGGAGGATAGATGGGCTAATGAGAGCATAGGCAATGGGGTCGAAGAGGTATGGGGTAGGTTTAAAAATGTAGTGTTAGAGTGTTCAGCAGAAGTTTGTGGTTACAGGAAAGTGGGTGCAGGAGGGAAGAGGAGCGATTGGTGGAATGATGATGTAAAGAGAGTAGTAAGGGAGAAAAAGTTAGCATATGAGAAGTTTTTACAAAGTAGAAGTGATGCAAGGAGGGAAGAGTATATGGAGAAAAAGAGAGAAGTTAAGAGAGTGGTGAAGCAATGTAAAAAGAGAGCAAATGAGAGAGTGGGTGAGATGTTATCAACAAATTTTGTTGAAAATAAGAAAAAGTTTTGGAGTGAGATTAACAAGTTAAGAAAGCCTAGAGAACAAATGGATTTGTCAGTTAAAAATAGGAGAGGAGAGTTATTAAATGGAGAGTTAGAGGTATTGGGAAGATGGAAGGAATATTTTGAGGAATTGTTAAATGTTGATGAAGATAGGGAAGCTGTGATTTCGTGTATAGGGCAAGGAGGAATAACATCTTGTAGGAGTGAGGAAGAGCCAGTTGTGAGTGTGGGGGAAGTTCGTGAGGCAGTAGGTAAAATGAAAGGGGGTAAGGCAGCCGGGATTGATGGGATAAAGATAGAAATGTTAAAAGCAGGTGGGGATATAGTTTTGGAGTGGTTGGTGCAATTATTTAATAAATGTGTGGAAGAGGGTAAGGTACCTAGGGATTGGCAGAGAGCATGCATAGTTCCTTTGTATAAAGGCAAAGGGGATAAAAGAGAGTGCAAAAATTATAGGGGGATAAGTCTGTTGAGTGTACCTGGTAAAGTGTATGGTAGAGTTATAATTGAAAGAATTAAGAGTAAGACGGAGAATAGGATAGCAGATGAACAAGGAGGCTTTAGGAAAGGTAGGGGGTGTGTGGACCAGGTGTTTACAGTGAAACATATAAGTGAACAGTATTTAGATAAGGCTAAAGAGGTCTTTGTGGCATTTATGGATTTGGAAAAGGCGTATGACAGGGTGGATAGGGGTGCAATGTGGCAGATGTTGCAAGTGTATGGTGTAGGAGGTAGGTTACTGAAAGCAGTGAAGAGTTTTTACGAGGATAGTGAGGCTCAAGTTAGAGTATGTAGGAAAGAGGGAAATTTTTTCCCAGTAAAAGTAGGCCTTAGACAAGGATGTGTGATGTCACCGTGGTTGTTTAATATATTTATAGATGGGGTTGTAAGAGAAGTAAATGCGAGGGTCTTGGCAAGAGGCGTGGAGTTAAAAGATAAAGAATCACACACAAAGTGGGAGTTGTCACAGCTGCTCTTTGCTGATGACACTGTGCTCTTGGGAGATTCTGAAGAGAAGTTGCAGAGATTGGTGGATGAATTTGGTAGGGTGTGCAAAAGAAGAAAATTAAAGGTGAATACAGGAAAGAGTAAGGTTATGAGGATAACAAAAAGATTAGGTGATGAAAGATTGAATATCAGATTGGAGGGAGAGAGTATGGAGGAGGTGAACGTATTCAGATATTTGGGAGTGGACGTGTCAGCGGATGGGTCTATGAAAGATGAGGTGAATCATAGAATTGATGAGGGAAAAAGAGTGAGTGGTGCACTTAGGAGTCTGTGGAGACAAAGAACTTTGTCCTTGGAGGCAAAGAGGGGAATGTATGAGAGTATAGTTTTACCAACGCTCTTATATGGGTGTGAAGCGTGGGTGATGAATGTTGCAGCGAGGAGAAGGCTGGAGGCAGTGGAGATGTCATGTCTGAGGGCAATGTGTGGTGTGAATATAATGCAGAGAATTCGTAGTTTGGAAGTTAGGAGGAGGTGCGGGATTACCAAAACTGTTGTCCAGAGGGCTGAGGAAGGGTTGTTGAGGTGGTTCGGACATGTAGAGAGAATGGAGCGAAACAGAATGACTTCAAGAGTGTATCAGTCTGTAGTGGAAGGAAGGCGGGGTAGGGGTCGGCCTAGGAAGGGTTGGAGGGAGGGGGTAAAGGAGGTTTTGTGTGCGAGGGGCTTGGACTTCCAGCAGGCATGCGTGAGCGTGTTTGATAGGAGTGAATGGAGACAAATGGTTTTTAATACTTGACGTGCTGTTGGAGTGTGAGCAAAGTAACATTTATGAAGGGATTCAGGGAAACCGGCAGGCCGGACTTGAGTCCTGGAGATGGGAAGTACAGTGCCTGCACTCTGAAGGAGGGGTGTTAATGTTGCAGTTTAAAAACTGTAGTGTAAAGCACCCTTCTGGCAAGACAGTGATGGAGTGAATGATGGTGAAAGTTTTTCTTTTTCGGGCCACCCTGCCTTGGTGGGAATCGGCCGGTGTGATAATAAAATAAAAAAAATATAGTTTACTACCTTCCACGCATCATACCCACTCAGTATGTCATACTCCACTCCTACAGTCTAGTCTAGACAGATGAATGCCAACCAGGAGGACGCGAGCAGCCAGGGAAATGGTACGGCTGGCAATACTAGGAGAGGTAAGTGCCGGTCGTGCTTACAGCTTCGTTGTCTCAACTTTAATGGTTTCCTCTGCAAACATGGTAGCTGCCCAGGTTCAGGATGTCCTCCTGTGGAAAGTGATGATCCAGAGCCACCTCAGGCACCTGAACCCACTCCTGCAGACCTAATCTCATCAGATGATATCTTGGAAGCAATTAAAGCAACAGTTACCAGGACACTCACACATATTCCCAAAGCAGCCCGTCCACACGCAGCTGGGAAACTTACAGAGCTCTTAAAAAAAGTAAACGATGGTTCCACTATCCTAAATGCTCCACCAACCATCAAGGCATGGCACAACTTGCTACTTTTTGGCAATGTCTGCTTAGCTGTGCCGGAAAGAAGGGAAAAGAGACTAGCCTCAATGATCATTAAATCTTTAAGAGACTTTCCTAGAACTGATAACCTCATCCACCTTTCCCGTCAGTACAAAAACTGGAGGCAGAACCCCCACTCACTCTACTGACAGTGAAAAAGTCAGAGTGCAGGTGAGCAAGAAAAATGAAGAAGGTAACACAGTGGAGGCAATCAGAATTATTGCCAGTGAAGATACAGTTGCCCCCAGGGATCCTGACACGGCGGAAGCACTTAGAGGAAAGCACCCTGGCAGGGAAACCAGGGGCACCAACAGTTCCAACACCTCTGTCCCCACTGTGGAATCATCGATCGTGGAAGACTCGGACGTTTACGAAGCAATAATGTCGCTCCCATCTGGGTCTGCTGGGGGTTACACTAGAATAAGGACACAGCATTTAAAGGAAATGGTTAATCCAGTTATTGGGGAGATTGCAGAGACACTGCTTTCAGAGATCACAAAGTTCGTCAACAATTCGTTGGCTGGTCTGATTCCTGACAATATTAAACCTTTCTTTTTTGGTGCAACACTTTGTGCACTTAAAAAGAAGGATGGAGGAATTGGGCCTATTGCAGTAGGCAACACTTTTCGCCGCCTCGTTTCCAAAGCTGCTGTCCGAAGCATTCACGCTGAGGCAGCCATGATGTTTTGGGGTCTCTCAAGGAAGTGAAGCAGCGGTTCATGCAACAAGGGCGTATATCAACAACCTGCCTGAGAACAATGCAGTGGTAAAATTAGACATCAAGAATCCATTTAATCTCCTGAAAAGAGATGTGGTATTAGCAGCGGTACAAGAACATTTCCCTGGTCTCTTCACCTTTGTTTCAGCTGGATATAGCAAAGATTCAATGCTCCTGTTTGGAGAGCATGAAATCACATCATCAGAGGGTGTCCAGCAAGGGGATCCTCTCACACCATTTCACTTCTGTATAGCAGTTAGGGAATTCACAGTCAGACTGATCAGTGAGCTAAACATCTGGTTCATAGATGATGGCACAATAGCAGGTACAAAGGTGTCCCTCTTAGGTGTTCTTACACAAGTGATGACACGGGGACAGGAAATGGGTCTCATCCTAAATCCATCCAAATGTAAAATCATTTCAGTCAGTCAACAAGTGATAAATGCAGTGAGATCCAAACTACCAGCAGCATCAGTCATTGCCCCTACAAATAGCGTCTTGCTTGGAGCACCTCTGGGAAGCGATGCCATTGACATAATCCTCAGGAAGAAATTGGAAGAATTGAGGAGAATGGAACAACGAATTGGCAGTCTTGACACCCACAATGCCTTGTACCTTCTCACAAAGTGCTTGAGTCTGCCCAGGTTGACATATTTCCTAAGATGTGCACCTTCATATGATATGACATACGAATATGACAGTATCCTGAGGCAGATTTTTACGTAAGTACTTAACCTTAGTCTAGAAGACGGGCAGTGGAACCAAGCTACACTTCCAGTCAGACTAAGAGGCATTGGTGTCAGCAAGTCATCACAGATTGCACTACCTGCTTTTGTCCTCATGCATTGCATCCAGAGGGTTTGTAGCAGCAATTCTCCCTGAACATCTCAGGGAGAAGATTGGAGTCCAGGACCAAAGGTTCATTGACGGAGCCATGATCTGGGATAATCTAACGGGCTCTGAAACCAGACCTGCTCCCCCCAACAACTACAAACAGTCGCACTGGGATGGCAGGATAGTGGAGAAAATAGCCTCAACAATGCTTCAGAGTGTGTCAAGGAAGGATAGAGCCCGCCTCTTAGCAGTGTGAGAGCTCCTCATGCAGGAGGCTTTCTGTTGGCTGTTCCCAACTCCAGCCTTGGCACACGGCTCGACCCACAGATCATCTGCATTGGTGTTGCCCTTCGACTTGCCGCCCCTATTCTCGCTGAACACAGGTGTATTTGTGGCAGTGAAGCAGCAGACCGATTCGAATAACATGGTCTTGTGTGACATAAATCCGAGGGAAAGATTGCAAGACATGAGGAGATTAATAACTTTACCAAGAGGAGCCTCACAACAGCCGGATGCCCAGCAGTAAGGGAGCCACCCCAACTATGCAGATCTGATGGCAGCCAGAAGCGTCCAGATGGTATCACACTTCAAGCCTGGACAGACGGTAAGCAGGTGGTGTAGGACTATACATGTGCATCTACCTTGGCTGATACCTATCTCCAATACACCAGGGAGGAAGGAGGGGTAGCCACCAGCTTCAGGGCGTCCCAGAAGTCTAGAAAATATGGAGAACTTGCCCATCATTATATGTTTGTTTCCATAGGCTCAGATACCCTTGGCTCATGGGGAAAGAGTGCATCTAAGTTCCTTAAGGAGCTAGGCAAAAGACTCATCTAGGTAACTAGGGATCCCAGGGCGGTTAGTTTTCTGTTCCAGCGACTCAGTGCTGCTGTTCAGAGGGGTAATGTCTTCTGTATTTTAAGCATGTGCCCCAGTTCTGAAGAGCTGGATGAGATTTTCGCATTATAATCAGAGACAAACATGTAACAATATGTACCAGACATGTATCTCTCACATCTCATGTACTGTATATGCCATCTTTATATCAACAATGTATCTCTTAAACCTTTTGTACCATATTATGTAATAAAATATACCTATTGGCAAAACAGAATGAAAAGATGGGGTGGTAGGGGAAGTGGAATATTCTAATGGCTTCAGGAAGAAATCCAAATATTCTTCCTTGAAGCCTTTTTATCCACTTCTTAGAGGCTGTGGGTCCCACAATTTACAACAGAGGTGGACCCCATCCTATATATATATATATATATATATATATATATATATATATATATCTATATATATATATATATATATATATATCGTGCCGAATATGTAAAACTGGTCAATTAGCAAGAACTCATTTAAAATTAAGTCTTTTCTAAAATTTTCTCTTATACGTTTAAAGATATATTTTTTTCATTAATGTTAATGTAAAAAATTTTAATTTTGCACCAAAAGAATCTTAGAAAACTTACCTAACCTTATTATAACAAGAACAATTTATTTTAGCATAACCCAACTAAATATATTTTAGATTGGTTTAAAATAATTAAATACTAAACAAACACAGTAAAATATATTTTTTTCGTAAGGTTCAGAATGATTTTGGCGAAATTATTGCATACTCAAATTTTCGCTTGTCTTACATGGCAAGATGAACGTTGCTATTTAAGCGAAGATCGCAAGTTCTGCCTATTCGGCACGACATATATATATGTATATATATATATATGTATATATATATATATGTATATATGTATATATATGTATATATGTATATATATATATATATATATTCTTCAGAAACATATTGAAATAACTAAAATACAGGAGAAGGAAGCATTCAAAATATTGAGAAACAAAAAATACTCTTTTAGTCAGGCCATTCCATCAGAATGGAAACACAGTATGTTGGATCATTGCTATAATAAACTCAGAAGAATTTGTAATGAACTCAAGAGCAAACTACAAAGAAAATTAGACATTTTAATTGAAAATAGTGATTGGACAAAGCATGCTAATAACAATTTTGTAATTAACTTATCAGATGAAATTTTAGACAAACATACAACTGCTCCTCTAGGTTTTGGTCTAAGTTTTGCAACTTCAAAAAAACTTAATAATGTTGAAATTGCAAAATCCTTTTGTAATTTTGAAAATTTTTCTGATTTATCCTCTGATGAAATTAATATTAGTAAAGGAATGGTATATAGCTCTATGTTAAAACCAAACATTCCCAATTGCCCTCAAAGATTCTTTAAGTCTTATGATACACTTAATAACAATAAAAATTTGCGCCTTACTAAAGCAGACAAAATAAATGCAATAGTAATTATGAAAGAAAATGATTATCAAGAAAAAATGAATAATCTCTTAGATAATACTGAAACCTATTCTAAACTTAGGAAAAATCCCCTAGAAACCGTTAACAGCAATTTCAATAAAACAATAAAACTTCTACTGAAAGGCAAAGATGAATTAGTCAAACAATTTACTTCCACTAATCCATCTTTACCTTACATGTATGGACTAATAAAAACACACAAACCAGGGAATCCAGTCAGACCAATTATTAGCTCCATAGGGTCAGTTTCATATAAATTACCCAAATGGCTTGTTGATATTTTGAGCCCTATTGTTGGCAAAATTTCTAACTTTAATGTTAAAAACAACATAGACTTGGTTGATAAATTAAGCTCCTTGACTGACTTAAATGATTTTAACATGGTTAGCTTTGATGTTACTTCCTTGTTTACGAAAATTCCTGTTGATGGTTTATTAAGTTTCTTATCTGAAGAACTCGTTAACTATGATTTACCATTGCCAGTTCCTACTATCATTAAACTTATTAAACTTTGCATTGTTGATGCAAAATTTGTATTTAATGATAAGTTTTACACTCAGAAGTTTGGTATGGCAATGGGAAATCCTCTTTCACCTGTTCTTAGCAACCTATACATGGAATTTTTTGAAATAAGGTTGCTTAACACAATCCTCCCTAATAGAGCTAAATGGTTCAGATATGTTGATGATATTTTGTGTCTTATGCCCAAAAATGTAGATATACACCATTTCCTTGGAAAATTAAATAGCTTAGCCCATTCTATAAACTTTAATGTTGAGTTTGAAGAAAATAACTCATTGCCTTTTCTAGATGTTTTAATTATTAAGGGTAATAATGAATTCAAATTTAAAATTTACAGAAAGCCTACAAATAACTGTTCCTATGTCCACTATTATTCCTCGCATCAAGATAGAGTCAAACTGTCTGTTTTCTCATCAATGTTTTTGAGAGCTTTACGAATTTGTAGTCCTGAGTTCATAGATGAGGAAATATCCAAAATTTGTGAAATAGGTAATGATTTAAAATACCCAAGGAAAGTAATTGATAAATCTTTTAAAGTTGCTAGAAATACTTTTTACAATCCAAAAAGGGACAACCAGCCTTATTCAACTAAAAATATGTTGGTTCTCCCTTACCATGAAAACTTGGTTGATATGCCTTCTCTTCTTAAGACTTTTAATATTAAAGTTGTATTCAAAAATCTTGATACAGTAAAAAAACTTTTGATAAAGAATTCCCCCCAAAATGCTGATGGATGTGTCTATAAGATTCCTTGTAAAATTTGCGATAAAGTTTATTACGGTCAAACTGGTAAAAGTCTCGAACTAAGATTAAAACAACATAAACATAGCCTTAGAACTGGACAAGATTCCAATGCTCTATTTATTCACGTAAGAGATTTTAACCATCCAATTGATTTTCAAAAAGTTGAGAAAGTAGTATCAAGCAAGTCCATGGTCGACAGGAATATAATTGAATCTTGTTTCATAAAAAGCAGTTTTGACAATAATATGAATATTTCCTTTGGTTTATATAAATTAGATCCATTTATAATTAATAGAATTTGGGAAGAATTTAATAATACACTGGACAAATAATAATTTTTAAATTTTCTTGGGTAGAATAGTTTGTGGGTGAGTTGTGCAAAGGACCTATCCAAGTTGGGTCGGCGCGCGTCAGGTGTTTAACCGTTGTGGGATCTGATAGTGACGTGCTGGCCAGACCCCTTATATAGCTTCCTTGGATGCTTTACTTTCATAGTTCCTTGATAATGTGAGTAGTCACGAAAGCGCTTGGAATTTCTCTATTCTTTCAGAGTGGTTGTATTGCATATATATATATATATATATATATATATATATATATATATATATATATATATATATATATATATATATATATATATATATATATATATATATATATATATATATGTAATAAGATCACAGTAAACAGGTGATTTTAAAATATGCAAAACAACCACTGTGAAATAGTAGTGAAATTCCAAGCGCTTTCGTGACTACTCACATTGTCAAGGAACTACTCTTTCACAGTGGTTGTTTTGCATATATATAAATATATATATATATATATATATATATATATATATATATATATATATATATATATATATATATATATATATATATATATATATATATATCTTCTTCTTTCAACAAACCGGCAGTATCCCACCGAGGCGGGGTGGCCCAAAAGGAAAAACGAAAGTTTCTCCTTTTACTTTTAGTAATATGTACAGGAGAAGGCGTTACTAGCCCGTAGCTCTCGGCATTTTAGTCGCCTCTTACAACACGCATGGCTTACGGAGGAAGAATTCCTATTCCACTTCCCCATGGAGGTAAGAGGAAATAAACAAGAACAAGAACTAGAAAGAAAATAGAAGAAAATCCAGAGGGGTGTGTATATATATGCTTGTACATGTATGTGTAGTGTGACCTAAATGTAAGTAGAAGTAGCAAGATGTACCTGAAATCTTGCATGTTTATGAGACAGAAAAAAGGACACCAGCAATCCTACCATCATGTAAAACAATTACAGGCTTTCGTTTTACACTCACTTGGCAGGACGGTAGTACCTCCCTGGGCAGTTGCTGTCTACCAACCTATTACCTATAAAATATAACAAGAAATGAACGTGAGTCCATTTCCCCCAGGAGGACTCAATGTCAACCCAGTTCCTCGCTTGTGGTATGGGCGAGGCGGCCGTGTCCCAGAGTCCAACCCGGGGGAATTGAACCCAGGACCACCTCACTGGTAGAGGGCACGGTGAACCACAACACCACCGAGGCTTGGCTCCTGGCCTAACCTCCTCACTGGTCGCTACTAGGCCCACTTTCACTACTGCATAAGTTCTATCATACCTCTTCTTAAGGCTCTGTATGGATCCTGTTTTAATCACATCACTCACCAGACTAGTCCATTTCTTGACAATTTGTTGTTGTTTCCCATCTCTGGAACATCCTATCTCTGTTCACCTAATCAATTGCACTCAGTATTTTTATGTCGCTATCATGCTTCCCCTCTCTCTCCTGTCCTCCAGTGCCGTTATGTCGATTTCCCTTAACCTCTCCTCGTAGAACATGCCCCTTAGTCCCAGGACTAGTCTCGTTGGAAACGTTTGCACTTTCTCTAATTTCTTGATGTGCTTGATCAGGTGTGATTTCTAAACTGGTGCTGCATACTCCAGTTCGAGCCTGACGTACACTGTGTACAGAGTCCTTAACGATTAGTTACTGACGTGTTGGAATGCCATTCTTAGGTTTGCTAGTCACCCATATGCTGCAGCAGTTATTTGACTGATGTGTGCCTCAAGAGATGTACTCAGTATTATGCTCACCCAAGATCTTTCTCTGTGAGGAAAAAGTTTAATAGCTAGGAGTAGCGAGGGAGTATATAGTAACAATAGTTTCATTGCCGGCTACTTGTTAAGGTAGGGTAAGTCCAGCTCCCGCTATTCCCCCCCTTTTTCCCCCTCCCTGAAAGTGTTAGTTTGATTGCCGGCTGCTTGTTAAGGTAGGGCCAGTCTAGCTCCCGCTATCCCTTCCCCTCCCTCTTCCCCCCCCCCTCACGAAAGGTGACGTGTGGGGGCTCCGGCCAAACAGTAATCACTCGACTCGCAGCTCCAGCACTACTGTAAGTACATGCCTGCTCATATTCTAGTGGACTTATTGGTTGAAAGCTTCACTTTTGACCAATAATAAACTCAGTCCTTTCAGTCTTGCTCTACGTTAAATGTCTTAATAATCACCACGTCTTTTAGGTATTGTACTTATCATGGAGAGTGATTTCTTAAGCAGTGGGTAACCTGTCTCTCTTTCCAGCTTGGAATGACAGAAAGAGTCACCTGCCAACCAACGAGAAGAATTGAAGGAGACGGACTAACGTCCTAAGACATCCCATGTTTTATCTACTTACCTGTGCACCTGTATGAAGTTGCAGGATGTAACCCCTCATCATTGCAGCGGTAAAGAATCTGCTTTCCTGTCATCTGGATAGATTATTTACGGCTATACTCTGTGAAGAACGAGCCAGTGGGTTGTCACCAACACCTGCGACCCCCTTCCCCCACACATCATCAGCAACGGCTACGATTTCAACAACACGCAGTGTCACCAAAACCAGACACCCAAATTTTATATATATTAGCGTTGAATTCAGATATCATTTATATTTTTCGTTTTTCATTTTCTTTAATGTAGGATCAATATTTCATATTTAAGTGTTCTATATTTTCTAAATATGTTTATGTTTGTCAGTTTTTATTCTTTTTCTATGCATTAATTTTCCTGAGGAGGAGCCAGCCTTAGTAATACTGACTGAAGTTGTTACAGGGCTGAGTAAGCCTTCACAAGTGGGGACCTCGCCAGGATTCGCTCGACTGAATCAAGATTTAACTCCATCACGAATCTACCATTGGAACTTCAATGCTGCATACCACAGACGGTTACCACCAGCCATGAGTAATCATTCTCCATGGTAGGACTACATACAGGTATTTAAAAGATTTGGTGATTGTTACAGTCTCAATTTATTGTAAGTCAAGTCAAGGCAGAAATACTAGTTAATTCTGCCACCTATTTTTGTGTGAGCTTGAAACGCTTTGGAGGATTAGACTCTAGGGACCCGAGATTTTCCAGTCACATTTTGTTTCATTGAGCTCTTTATTATATCAAGGGAACTGTCGTAGGACACTCTTGGTTTGTTGGTGAGAAGATTGGATGGTCAAGTGACCCCATTCTACTTACTGTTTGCTCGGAGTCGGCATAGAACCCTTCGTTTAATTGAAGTAGGGATCGAGCCCTCTGGTTTATTTACAGTTTGAGCGGAGCAGGAATTGAACCCTCCATTTTCTTTAATACCCGTTTCATTTCAACTGATAGTTTAAGTTATTCTCGCAAGTGTGGAGGAATACCAGTTTTGGATGAACGCTGGAAGTAAGTTAGGTATAACAGGGAAAAATTTAGAATCTTTCATTAGTGCTAAGATCCAGGAAAGACTTGAAAGAGAGAGAATTGAGAGATAAGAAAGACAGTTAGAAAGGGAAAGAGAAGAAGAAAAGGAAAGAGAGAGAATCGAAAGAGAAGAGAATAAGGAGAGAGAAAGAATAGAAAGAGAGAATCAAGAAAGACAGTTAGAAAGAGAAAGAGAGGATAAAAAGGAGAGAGATCGAATTGAAAGAGAAAACCAAGATAGACAGAAAGAGAGAGAGAAGACAAAAAGGAGCGTGATAGACTTGATCGTGAGGAGAGAGCTAGAGTATGTGAGGAACAAGCTAAAGTACGTGAGGAACAAGTTAAATTAAGAGAACTTGAGGAAAGAGCAAAGGATAGAGAACGTGAGGAAAGAGCTAGAGAATGCGAGGAAAAAGCTAGAGAACATGAGGAAAAAGCTAGAGAACTTGAGTTAATAGAGAGAGAAAAGGATCGCGAGCTCGAAAAAGCTCGCCTTGAATTAGAGAATAAAAAGTTAACTCTTACACAACAACACCTAATTTACCTCCCTTCACAGAGGGTGAAGACATTACTTCATACATTATCAGGTTTGAAATGGCCTGTGAATGGCCTGCTGACACCTGGGCTACCAGGTTAGGAATGTTATTTTCTGGTACAGCTTTGAATATCTATGCAACTTTGTCGCAGGATATCATATGTAATTATAACCTACTGAAGAAGGCAATCCTTAAAGCATATCAAAAAACCACAAATTCTTACAGGAAAGATTTCAGGTATGCCACCTTACAGCATGGCCAAAACTTTCAGCAGTTACAAGTAACACTATTTCGTTTGTTCGACTTTTGAATAGAGATTTCAGGAATTGATCACAGTTGTGAATCTCTTAGAGACTTCATGGTTGCTGACCAGTTCCTGACAGCTCTTCCCCACCAGATAAGAACATTCATCAGAGAGCGTAACCTGATTAAAACTGAGGAAGTTGCTGAGGCTGCTGACCTGTATGCTGAGGCTCACAATTCCTATAAAGACCTAAAAGGATCGAACCTTAAGGGCAATGGTTTACCTGAACCAAAGATTAAGAAGCCTACAGTAGAAGCAAAGTCACCAGCTATTATACCAACCTGTCATCGATGTGGTGGTATCGGACATAAACGTCCAGATTGTCCTTCCAAGAAAATAGAGAAAGTTGGTAGATGTTTTGTTGATGGTAATGACCAAGCACCCTTCTGTTCAGGAGTAGTTAATGGTATAAAAGTCTCAGACATATGTGACACTGGATGTACCTGCATCATAATTTCGGACAAACTGTTCCCTTACTTTAAAACCTCTCGTGTGTCCTCTATTCTTTCAGATTACTTGGGTCGTGAAAATACTTTCCCTACAATACGTTGTTACTTGAAAACTAAATGGTTCACCGGTTGGACTAATGCGGTACTAGCCCCAATTACTTGTTCTATAATAGTGGGTAACATTAAAGGTGCTGTTCTTCCTTCAGAGGCGGATCTTTCATCACCACCCATGGATCTAAGTTTTCCAGCTCTTCCTCCTTGCAAGTTAAATAAGCCCCTTAGCAATTCCGCACCGGAAGCTGCATTGTATCGTACTGTTCATTTGGGGGTGGAAAGAGATGATACTGCTCTCGATAGTGAGGTAGCAGGATCACCTGTCCACTCGTCGGGTGAAAGTAAGGGTATTGCCTCCGGCACTCTCAATGTCTTGACTAGGGCTCAGACCATAACCCCGGCTTCTCCTACCTCCTCTTCTCCCTCCGTAAGTCCTTTTATTTTCACAGATTTTATGTCCAAGGATGACTTTGTCAATATACAACGCAATTGCCCTTCACTTCGGGATTGTCATAATCAAGCTTTTAACAACAAAGTTATCCATGGGAGATACGTATCTCATAAGTTTGAATATATTAATGGTATCTTACATAAATCTGTATTTAAACCTCATTCTTCAGTGATAGATTATTCCCTCCTTGTTGTTCCTAAACCATGTCGAGAGACTGTTCTTCAAATGGCTCATGATTTGCCAGTGACCAAACACTTGGCCCATCGTAAGACGTGGCATAAACTCAAGCACACTTATTTTTGGCCAAGCATGTATTCTCAGGTTACAAAGAAGTATAGTTCTTGCAATAGGTGTCAGGTGCTTACTGCACAAAATACACACACTCCTAGATCCTGTATATTTATTAAATCTAAAACTTCCCTCGTGCAGAAACGAGATACTCCACCATAGAAAAGGAATGTTTGGACCTTGTGTGGGGTATCTCCAAGCTTAAATTTTATCTACTGGGAAAAGAATTCATTTTAGAAACGGATCACAAGCCTTTGATATACCTAGAAACTTTTAAGGGAACTAACAGTCGCCTCTTGAGGTGGACCTTGGCACTCCAAGCTTTTAAGTTCCATTTTGTGTATATCAATGGTTCATCCAATTATTATTTCTGACTGGTTAAGTCGTGACAGTCAGTAGAAGATTTGTTGTCGTACGCGACTTCCACGTGTTAGAACTTTTTCCTCGCCTATTCTTCTTATACTCCTTGACTATAAGTCTTGGTATGGGGAAGTGTGAGGGAAAAGTTCAATAGATAGGAGTAGCGAGGGAGTATATAGTAACAATAGTTTCATTGCCGGCTACTTGTTAAGGTAGGGTAAGTCCAGCTCCCGCTATTCCCCCCCTTTTTTCCCCTCCCCGAAAGTGATAGTTTGATTGCCGGCTGCTTGTTAAGTTAGGGTCAGTCTAGCTCCCACTATCCCTTCCCCTCCCTCTTTCCCTCCCCCCCTCACGAAAGGTGACGTGTGGGGGCTCCGGCCAAACAGTAATCACTCGACTCGCAGTTCCAGCACTGCTGTAAGTACATGCCTGCTCATATTCTAGTGGACTTATTGGTTGAAAGCTTCACTTTTGACCAATAATAAACTTAGTCCTTTCAGCCTTGCTCTATGTTAAATGTCTTAATAATCACCACGTCTTTTAGGTATTGTACTTGTCATGGAGAGTGATTTTCTTTAATGTAGGATCAATATTTCATATTTAAGTGTTTTATATTTTATATTTTCTAAATAGTAAAGTGTTTATGTTTGTCAGTTTTTATTCTTTTTCTATGCATTAATTTTCCTGAGGAGGAGCCAGCCTTAGTAATGCTGACTGAAGTTGTTACAGGGCTGAGTAAGCTTTCACATTCTCCGTGAGTGAGGTTTGCGGTCTTTGGCCCAGTCCTTTTCTGTGGTATTCTTTGTCCTTCCTCGAGCTCCATGACTTTGCACTCGGTGGGATTAAACTCTAGGAACCAGTTGTTGGAGCCTATCCAGATCTCTTTGTAGTCCGGTCTGAGGACCAACCCTAGTGGAACCGCGCTCGTCACAGGTGCCCAGTCTGATATGATGGCTCACTGTTGCCTTCCTGTCAGGTATTTTCTGATCCATTGCAGCGCCTTCCCTGCTATACCTGCCTGGTCCTCCAACTTTTGCACTAATTTCTTATGTGGAACTGTGTCAAAAGCCTTTTTACAGTCTGAGAAAATGCAATCTTCCCACCTTCCCACTGTCACCTTGTTATAGAACTCCAGTAGATGCGTGACTCAGGATTTCCTTTCCCTGAAACCGTGCTGGGTGCCATGAATAAGCTCATTCCTTTCTAGGTATTTCACCACACTTCTGAAAACCTTCTCCGTGACTTTGCATACTATACATGTCAGTGGCACCGGTCTGTAGTTTTCTGCTGCGTGTCTGTCTCCTTTCATAAAAATTGGGACAACAGTTCCTGTCTTCTTCACCTTAAATAGTTGCCCTGTTTCGATAGCGGTGTTAAAGATTGTTGTTAGTGGCACTCTCAGTGCCTCTGCTCCCTCTCTCGGGACCCACGGAGAGATGTCCGGCCCCATCTCCTTTGAGGTATTTAGTTCACTTAGCAGCCTCTTCACCTCGTCATCGGTTGTATTTATTGTGTCCAGCACTTGGTGTACCTCACCTCTCTGGCTTTCTGAAGTCCTTTCTGTCTTCACTTCAAATACATCTTTAAATCTCTTGTTCAGCTCTTTACATACGTTTCTGTTGTTTCTTGTGATCTCCCCTCCTCCTCCTTCAGTCTGAATACTTAGTCTTTGACTGTTATTTTCCTACTAATGTGACTGTACAACAGCTTCGGATTGACTTGGGTTTCGCTGCTAAGTCCTTTTCATATTGACACAGGGCCTCTTTAATTATCATTGCATATTCATTTCTGGCTCATCGACTAATATCCTTATTTTCCTGGGTCCTTTGTCTTCTATAAGTCTTCAATTCCTTAGCACACTTCGTTTTAGCCTCTCTACGCCTTTGGGTAACCAAGGGCGGCTCCTGACCTTCTGATTATTTCTGTTGCCTTTGGGTACAAACCTCTGAGCTTCCTTGCATTTTATTGTCACATATTTCATCATATCATTTACTGATTTTCCTGCCAATTCTCTTTCCGACTGACCCTCATGTAGGAAGTTCATGTGTGGAGTTCTACTGCATAGAGCGGGGTGGGGGTTTTGAGTGCTCTCTTTGTCTTTGTGTTCTCTGTTTCTGTCGTTATGTTCTCGTTCTGTCGCGATCTAGGAACACCCTCCGGTATGTTATTGATTTTTTTAGCCATGGTATCTGCTGCAGGATCCTGTTCTGCATTGTTTCTGTATTGGAAATCACTCTGGCCGAACTTTTCCCCTCGAGTATTTCCCTATTCTCTGAAAATTTATCAGCTCAGTAATGTCCTTCTCTCCTGTTTGATATTTTCAATTGTTTTTTTCTCTCTCTTTCCGCTGTCTTTCATCTTACATTCTCCCTTTGCTCTCCTGAAGCCATGTATGGAGAGTGACCACTCCCTCTCCTCCTCCCATTGCTATTCCCTCTGCATCTATTGGTCCCATTTGTACATAACTATTGCCTCCCTTATTATTTCTTGTGTCTTTTAGTGGTCTCTTCGCCTCTGCATTGAACATGTCACTTACTGTGTATGCACACATGTTTGTATATATGTTTCTCACCTAATTGTGGTTGCAGAAGTCGAGTCATAGTTCCCAGTCCCATCTGTATGCAGGTCGATACTATGTATGGGATCACCTCAAGGAAGGTTCCTTGATGTTGGCGAGGGGCTCTTGATTTAGGGAATTGGATCCGTGCTCCAGATCCCCGAATTAAGCCTGAATGCCTTCCACATCCCCCCCCCCCAGGCGCTGTATAATCCTCCGAGTTTAGCGCTTCCCCCTTGATTATAATAATAATAATATGCATGGGATAACTCTAAATTTTACCAAGACTGAATCCTAGACCATCTGTTCTCGAAGTAGCTGCCTTGTCTTGGAAGAGTTGGATGCTTCTTGGAGACTCCTCGGATGGCCAGCTCTTCATCTTGGAGGAGTTGGATGCTTCTTGGAGACTCCTCGGATGGCCAGCTCTTCATCTTGGAGGAGTTGGATGCTTCTTGGAGACTCCTCGGATGGCCAGCTCTTCATCTTGGAGGAGTTGGATGCTTCTTGGAGACTCCTCGGATGGCCAGCTCTTCATCTTGGAGGAGTTGGATGCTTCTTGGAGACTCCTCGGATGGCCAGCTCTTCATCTTGTAACTTTTTGCAAAGTAAAACCTCCGGTGGCATCTAAACTTGGTCTCCATAAGACGGACTGGAAATCCTCCTAATAATTTGAGCAAAAATTTTGCAAAATTCAGTTGCCGGTTCCCGAAGCTCATGATGTTCAAATTGCCAGGTTAGTATTAATTTTTAATAGGGGATTCATATGAGTAAGTGACTTTCAGTACATTTGATCATATCCACTAGTATTAAGGAATCAAGAGAGTGAACTGAGGTTGTCGTATCCCTCTCCCAACAACTGTTAACATTAATAGTTGTATTTGGGAGAGCAGAAGACTCCGCCCCTCCGCTGCTGGCTCGATGCCTAGGTAAACATCCCATTTATATGACAAACAAAGTTTTTATTCAGCAATACTCCATAAAATTAGCGGCATCTCGTCTAGCGTGCTGATCAACTAGAGAAAATTAACATTCAAGACACAGTACACTTGATAATTCTAACAAAAAAAAGTAACAATTATCTTGAAACATGCCACAGGAATGTTACGTGAACAACATTGTGCTTGGATAATTACTTATATTATGTTTTAGAGCAGATAGGATGCTAGTACAATAAGTACTTGTACTTATCTGAAGCCTTAAAACAAGTAGGAAGCTAGGACATGCATTTATCCGAAGCTTTAGAGCAGGTAGGATGCTAGGACATGCAATTATCTGAAGTGAAAGCAGGTAGGCTGCTAGGATATGCAATTACCTGAAGTGAAAGCAGGTAGGATGCTAGGATATGCAATTATCTGAAGTGAAAGCAGGTAGGATGCTAGGATATGCAATTATCTGAAGTGAAAGCAGGTAGGATGCTAGGACATGCAATTATCTGAAGTGAGGGCAGGTAGGATGCTAGGATATGCAATTATCTGAAGTGAAAGCAGGAAGGATGCTAGGACATGCAATTATCTGAAGTCAAAGCAGGTAGGATGCTAGGACATGCAATTATCTGAAGTCTAAGCAGGTAAGTTGCTAGGACATGTAATTATCTGAAGTCAAAGCAGGTTTGATGCTAGGACATGCAATTACCTGAGGTCAAAGCAGGTAGGATGCTAGGACACGCAATTATCTGAAGTCAGAGCAGGTAGGATGCTAGGACATGCAATTATCTGAAGTCAAAGCAGGTAGGTTGCTAGGACATGCAATTATCTGAAGTCAAAGCAGGTAGGTTGCTAGGACATGCAATTTTCTGAAGTCAAAACAGGTAGGTTGCTAGGACATGCAATTATCTGAAGTCAAAGCAGGTAGGTTGCTAGGACGTGTACATGATGCCTGTAAGTCGTGGACTTTCATCATGGTGGTAGGGCGTAACGGGGTAGTGAACCAGAACGAGGAATGTTGAAGGAACTTTATTAACGAACATCGAGAAATCGTAAGTAACCATTATTCTCTTATATTAAATCAGTTCACGTCACACGAGGTTCCTTGACGCCGGTGATGCCATCTCTGAATCAAGAAACTGCATCTCATTTTCCCTCTCTTGGTTCCAACCTAATTCCCAATTCCTCTATGAGCCGAGGGTCTCTAGATAAGATAAGATAAGATTTTCTTCAGATTTTTAACCCCGGAGGGTTAGCCATCCAGGATAACCCAAGAAAGTCAGTGCGTCATCGAGGACTGTCTAACTTATTTCCATTGTGGTCCTTAATCTTGTCCCCCAGGATGCGACCCACACCAGGTACCTATTTGCTACTAGGTGAACAGGACAACAAGTGTAAGGGAACGCGTCGAATTGTTTCCACCCCGCCGGGAATCGAACCCGGGCCCTCCGTGTGTGAAGCGGGAGCTTCAGCCACCAGGCCACCGAACATGTAATGATGAAAAAGTTCATCAAAGCTGCCATTCATTTTATTCAAGACATTGACGTTTTAAAGAAGTAATTTTTGTAAATATTATCGCCCGTTTGCGAATTGTTAAGCATATATATATGAATATATATATATATATATATATATATATATATATATATATATATATATATATATATATATGTCGTGCCGAATAGGCAGAACTTGCGATCTTGGCTTAAACAGCAACGCTCATTTTGCCATATAGGACAAGTGAAAATTTGTGTATGCAATAATTTCGCCAAAATCATTCTGAACATAACGAAAAAAAATATATTTCACTGTGTTTGTTTAGTATTAAATTATTGTAAACAAATCAAAAAATATATTAAGTTGGGTTAGGCTAAAATAAATTGCGCTTGTTATAATAAGGTTAGGTAAGTTTTCTAAGTTCCTTTTGGTGCAAAATTATTAATTTTTACATCAGCATTAATGAAAAAAATATATCTTTAAACGTATAAGATAAAATTTTAGAAATGACTTAATTTTAAATGAGTTCTTGCTAATTGACCAGTTTTACATATTCGGCACGACATATATAAATATATATATATATATATATATATATATATATATATATATATATATATATATATATATATATATATATATATATGTAATATATAGAGACTGTATTGAATCTGTCCCTGGAAGATGGACAGTGGTTGCAAGCCTCACTTCCGGTCAGGCTTGGGGGTCTGGGAGTACGCAGATCCTCCCAGATTGCTCTACCAGCTTTCCTATCCTCTTCCATAGCATCAAATGAGTTAATAAGACAAATTCTTCCTGAAAACCTCAGTGACTCAGCAGGAATACAGGACCTTAACTATACCAGTGCCATCACTGAATGGGAGACTCTTGCTGCTTCAGCACCAAACCCTAATGCAGCACTGGTTCACAAACAGTCCAGCTGGGATGGCCCAATTGCTGAAAAGGTGCTTGCCAACATGCTCAGGGTTGTAACATCAGACAGGGAGACTGCTCATCTCCAGGCTGTGAGCGCACATCACTCCGGGGACTTCCTCCAAACAGTTCCCATATCTGCAATGGAAACACGCCTTGACCCTAAGACCCTCCGTATTGCAGTGGCTCTGCACTTTGCTGCCCCAATTCACACGGAATATACGTGTATTTGCAGTGAAGCACAAGCCGACCAATATGGTCTGCATGGTCTTAACTGTTCCAAAACCAAGGGCTGGCATGAAAGACACAATGAGGTCAACGACATCACAGTTGGATGCCCAGCGGAGAGGGAGCCCCGATCACTAGCAGCCAACATTACCCACAACCCAGCAAACCGCCCCGATGGCATCACCATCCATCCTTGGAAGAATGGCAAGCTCTTAGCATGGGACTTTACCTGTGTCAACACTGGCTGACACCTATATCCATCACTGTGTTGGGCGACAGGGAGGAGCTGCTGACCACAGGGAGGAGTACAAGATCAGCAAGTACACTAACATAAGAGAACACTATCAATTTGTCCCAGTAGTATCAGAGACCTAGGGATCATGGGGAAAAAATGCCACACGTTTCCTTAAAGAATTGGGTTCCAGACTCATCGACACCACCAGGGACCCAAGGGCGGCCACTTTCTTTTTCCAGTGCCTCAGTGTGGCCATCCAGAAGGGAAATGCTTGCTGCATACTTGGCTCGCATCTGGCTTCAGAAGAGCTGGAGGAAATCCATAATCTTTTACATATTACCTGGAGTTTACCTGGAGAGAGTTTCGGGGGTCAACGCCCCCGCGGCCCGGTCTGTGACCAGGCCTCCTGGTGGATCAGCGCCTGATCAACCAGGCTGTTGCTGCTGGCTGCACGCAAACCAACGTACGAGCCACAGCCCGGCTGATCAGGAACTGACTTTAGGTGCTTGTCCAGTGCCAGCTTGAAGACTGCCAGGGGTCTGTTGGTAATCCCCCTTATGTGTGCTGGGAGGCAGTTGAACAGTCTCGGGCCCCTGACACTTATTGTATGGTCTCTTAACGTGCTAGTGACACCCCTGCTTTTCATTGGGGGGATGGTGCATCGTCTGCCAAGTCTTTTGCTTTCGTAGTGAGTGATTTTCGTGTGCAAGTTCGGTACTAGTCCCTCTAGGATTTTCCAGGTGTATATAATCATGTATCTCTCCCTCCTGCGTTCCAGGGAATACAGGTTTAGAAACCTCAAGCGCTCCCAGTAATTGAGGTGTTTTATCTCCGTTATGCGCGCCGTGAAAGTTCTCTGTACATTTTCTAGGTCGGCAATTTCACCTGCCTTGAAAGGTGCTGTTAGAGTGCAGCAATATTCCAGCCTAGATAGAACAAGTGACCTGAAGAGTGTCATCATGGGCTTGGCCTCCCTAGTTTTGAAGGTTCTCATTATCCATCCTGTCATTTTTCTAGCAGATGCGATTGATACAATGTTATGGTCCTTGAAGGTGAGATCCTCCGACATAATCACTCCCAGGTCTTTGACGTTGGTGTTTCGCTCTATTTTGTGGCCAGAATTTGTTTTGTACTCTGATGAAGATTTAATTTCCTCATGTTTACCATATCTGAGTAATTGAAATTTCTCATCGTTGAACTTCATATTGTTTTCTGCAGCCCACTGAAAGATTTGGTTGATGTCCGCCTGGAGCCTTGCAGTGTCTGCAATGGAAGACACTGTCATGCAGATTCGGGTGTCATCCCCAAAGGAAGACACGGTGCTGTGGCTGACATCCTTGTCTATGTCGGATATGAGGATGAGGAACAAGATGGGAGCTAGTACTGTGCCTTGTGGAACAGAGCTTTTCACCGTAGCTGCCTCGGACTTTACTCTGTTGACGACTACTCTCTGTGTTCTGTTAGTGAGGAAATTATAGATCCATCGACCGACTTTTCCTGTTATTCCTTTAGCGCGCATTTTGTGCGCTATTACGCCATGGTCACACTTGTCGAAGGCTTTTGCAAAGTCTGTATATATTACATCTGCATTCTTTTTGTCTTCTAGTGCATTTAGGACCTTGTCGTAGTGATCCAGTAGTTGAGACAGACAGGAGCGACCTGTTCTAAACCCATGTTGCCCTGGGTTGTGTAACTGATGGGTTTCTAGATGGGTGGTGATCTTGCTTCTTAGGACCCTTTCAAAGATTTTTATGATATGGGATGTTAGTGCTATTGGTCTGTAGTTCTTTGCTGTTGCTTTACTGCCCCCTTTGTGGAGTGGGGCTATGTCTGTTGTTTTTAGTAACTGAGGGACGACCCCCGTGTCCATGCTCCCTCTCCATAGGATGGAAAAGGCTCGTGATAGGGGCTTCTTGCAGTTCTTGATGAACACAGAGTTCCATGAGTCTGGCCCTGGGGCAGAGTGCATGGGCATGTCATTTATCGCCTGTTCGAAGTCATTTGGCGTCAGGATAACATCGGATAGGCTTGTGTTAATCAAATTTTGTGGCTCTCTCATAAAAAATTCATTTTGATCTTCGACTCTCAGTCTGGTTAGCGGCTTGCTAAAAACTGAGTCATATTGGGACTTGAGTAGCTCACTCATTTCCTTGCTGTCATCTGTGTAGGACCCATCTTGTTTAAGTAGGGGCCCAATACTGGACGTTGTTCTCGATTTTGATTTGGCATAGGAGAAGAAATACTTTGGGTTTCTTTCGATTTCATTTATAGCTTTTAGTTCTTCCCGCGATTCCTGACTCCTAAAGGATTCTTTTAGCTTAAGTTCGATGCTTGCTATTTCTCTGACCAGTGTCTCCCTGCGCATTTCAGATATATTGACCTCTTTTAGCCGCTCTGTTATTCTTTTCCGTCGCCTGTAAAGGGAGCGCCTGTCTCTTTCTATTTTACATCTACTCCTCCTTTTTCTTAGAGGAATAAGCCTTGTGCATACATCGAGTGCCACCGAGTTAATCTGTTCTAGGCATAAGTTTGGGTCTGTGTTGCTTAGTATATCTTCCCAGCTTATATCGGTTAGGACTTGGTTTACTTGGTCCCACTTTATGTTTTTGTTATTGAAGTTGAATTTGGTGAATGCTCCCTCGTGACTAGTCTCATTTTGTCGGTCTGGGGCTCCACGCATACATGTCTGAACCTCAATTATGTTGTGATCTGAGTATATTGTTTTTGATATGGTGACATTTCTTATCAGATCATCATTGTTAGTGAAGATGAGGTCTAGTGTATTCTCCAGTCTAGTAGGCTCTATTATTTGCTGGTTTAAATTGAATTTTGTGCAGAGATTTAAAAGCTCGTGTGAGTGTGAGTTTTCATCGGAGCTGCCTCCTGGTGTTATTACTGCAACAATATTATTTGCTATATTCCTCCATTTTAGGTGCCTTAAGTTGAAATCCCCCAGGAGCAAGATGTTGGGTGCAGGAGCTGGAAGATTTTCCAGACAGTGGTCAATTTTTAACAGCTGTTCCTGGAATTGCTGGGATGTTGCATCCGGAGGCTTGTAGACTACCACAATGACTAGGTTTTGGTTCTCGACCTTTACTGCTAAAACTTCCACTACGTCATTTGAGGCATTAAGCAGTTCTGTGCAAACAAGTGACTCTGCAATGTACAGGCCAACCCCCCCCTTTTGCCTGTTCACTCTGTCACATCTGTATAGGTTGTAACCTGGGATCCATATTTCGTTGTCCAAGTGATCCTTTATGTGGGTCTCAGTGAAAGCCGTGAACATTGCCTTTGCCTCTGCAAGCAGTCCACGGATGAAAGGTATTTTGTTGTTTGTTGCTGGTTTTAGACCCTGTATATTTGCAAAGAAGAATGTTATCGGACTGGTGGTATTGTTGGTACTGGGGGGGGATTTTTTTTCCGGCATTAGTATCTGTATCTGTTGGTTTGGAGTGGAGGCCATCGACTGTGGTTCCACTCCAGGAATGACTGGATTTGGTGTACGATTTCTGCCATTTCCTGCCAGTTTTTTTTCCTTCCTGGCACTAAAAAACCTCTCCCTCTTGAGTGGCTGTGGCTACCCAGGTTTTCCCATGGCCTGGATGTTTTGTATCTTTTTGTCCCCTTTAGATGGTATGCCTGGCAATTTAAGTTATAGCACAGTCTTTCCTGTACTGAAGAGGTACACATTTCAGGGTGAAAAAGCTTACAGGAAGGGAGTTTGCATTTTCCTGTTGTCATATGGGCATGACATTTTCTAGGGTGGTCATAGTTGCATGTCCCATCTGTTTTTCCAGATTTCCCATGCCAGCAGATACCAAGTGCATAGTATGTGCACAGGCTTGGTTTCCGCTTGCCTTGGGTTTCTGTGACTGTATTCCCTGTTGGTGCATGTTTCCCTGTCTTACTTCTATCCTCCCTAGCACCAACAATGGAGCTCCCACCAGTTGTTTTTGGTAATTTATCCTCACTATTGCTATTGGAGTCCTCTTGTATGCTATTTCCTGCGGTATTTCTAGTTTGCAATATCGGTTTTATCTTATCTTTGACTACACTTGTTTCCCTACTATGGCTCCTGTCCCCTATGAGGTCATTTATATGTATTCCTTCCTGCGTATAATTCCCGACTACCTGGACAAAATCTCCAGCTTCACCATTACTGTCTCCCAGGACAGTATCTCCAGCTTCACCATTTCTGTCTCCCAGGACAGCACCTCCAGCTTCACCATTACTGTCTCCCAGGACAGCACCTCCAGCTTTACTATTACCGTCTCCCAGGACATCACCTCCAGCCTTACAGTTTGTGACTACATGGCCAGTATCAAGGGCAGTACCATTCAGCCCAGACTTTTTATGTTCCCATCTGTTGTAGAAAGCTTCCAGGTTTTCTATGAAAGCAGCTTTGATGTTGTCCTCTTTTAATACCCTTGTGATTTTAGTCCACAGATTTTCCTCATTTGGGCATACCCAGAAACACTTCTCTGTTTTAATACTGCTTGTAGCTAGTTCTGGGATATCTGCACAAGGGGCGTGACACCAATTTCCACAAAAATGACAATTTATCCATGTGGATGGGGTTGTAGGCGCTCTTATAAACACAAACATTAAAAATCAGGAACGTGACGGTAAGCTGTCCAATATACAAAAAGAGTTAGAAACAGAAATACAAATAGCTAGAGCTTCATTTAAGGTTATTAATATAATATTCAAGAGGTTGCTAGTAGAATTGCAGTAAATCAACCATTCAAATCATTATGAAGCTGTGTGTAGTCTGTGGTCAGTCAAACAAACGGGCTTCCACATGGATAAATTGTCATTTTTGTGGAAATTGGTGTCACGCCCCTTGTGCAGATATCCCAGAACTAGCTACAAGCAGTATTAAAACAGAGAAGTGTTTCTGGGTATGCCCAAATGAGGAAAATCTGTGGACTAAAATCACAAGGGTATTAAAAGAGGACAACATCAAAGCTGCTTTCATAGAAAACCTGGAAGCTTTCTACAACAGATGGGAACATAAAAAGTCTGGGCTGAATGGTACTGCCCTTGATACTGGCCATGTAGTCACAAACTGTAAGGCTGGAGGTGATGTCCTGGGAGACGGTAATAGTAAAGCTGGAGGTGCTGTCCTGGGAGACAGTAATGGTGAAGCTGGAGGTGCTGTCCTGGGAGACAGAAATGGTGAAGCTGGAGATACTGTCCTGGGAGACAGTAATGGTGAAGCTGGAGATTTTGTCCAGGTAGTCGGGAATTATACGCAGGAAGGAATACATATAAATGACCTCATAGGGGACAGGAGCCATAGTAGGGAAACAAGTGTAGTCAAAGATAAGATAAAACCAATATTGCAAACTTTATTGTCCAACGAAACTGTTTGAAACCAGTCCCGGGTTCGGACCATCAAGGGTTCGGACCAGTCAAGGGTTCGGACCAGTCGATCTGCTCTGATCAGTGGGTCACTTATTTAAAACATACTGGTCGGTGATTTGAGCTAACACATGAAGGATCTACTGGAAATTATCTACCCGAGTAATATGTGATTTGACTGATACAAAAGTATAACTTGCGTGTTGAAGAGCCGGTGATATCTGGCAGCTCCTACAATGACAACGGTCGACCTCCTTGTTTATCAATCGCTGTATCTGGCTTTTCTATTTTTTTTTTTTTTTCCGTCTCAACCACAATAGATGCTATATTATCACTATAGTTGACTGGTGCAAATTTTGGAGGAAGGACGCCCCTTTTCTGTAGTAATAATTGCTTCTCGTTGTGTATATTGCGACCGCTGGTAACTACAGGTTATATGAAATTCACAGTAACGTCTCGTATTTCAAGAAAAAGAAACTAATGAAAGTCACTCCACTCCACTTAGTACCATTATAATACTGGTTAGTTGCTACTACAACACTGTATTCTGCTATTCACTGGTATCACTAGATTATATGCGAGTACACTAGCAAGCCAGGAAGATTATTAAAGACAGCTGACCTGTGGTAAGTTTCTGGCGACTTCTGGCACCTGCCTCTATAGGCTTATCACTTCATTTACAAATTCACCTGTTTTCAAATGACACTTTAGCCTTTATCATCAATATACTAGGGAGCCACTGTAGTATACACTATACACTATGTATACTCAATGTTATCAGGGAGACTTTCTTTCCTCTGACACGAAAAGTTCAATTATTATTATTTTTTTCCACACGGGACACAGGCCTATGATTCCCCTCTGGCAGTAAACTCTGCTAGGTATTGCACACTAATTCTCCTTTTTTGACTCAGTATATAATGTTTTCCGCCCAAGATTGGTTCCAGACGCTAGAGGGATGTATCGTATAGGATTGATGACACAAATTAAAGTTCTAGCACGTAAGAGCGACCGTGAAAACACGAGATAACCCGGAGCACAACGAGGCACGCTGACTCGCTGGGAGGGAAGGTTTCGTGTATTGTATTCATGTTTATGTTTCCTGTAAATGTATTCTGTCTATTAATAAATTTTCCCATAGAATATAAAATATAGGGGATGATAGGAGAAGAAAATATTCAAACAGCTCTTGGGAGAACCTTGAGTTTTCCCTGAGGTACGTTTATTGTCTTCTCTGAGGATGAGGGTCTCAATTCCAGTTATAGAGGTGGTACCTCCGTATATTTAAATATATATATATATATATATATATATATATATATATATATATATATATATATATATATATATATATATATATATATATATATATATGCAATAAGATCACAGTAAACAGGTGATTTCAAAATATGCAAAACAACCACTCTGAAAGAATAGAGAAATTCCAAGCGCTTTCGTGACTACTCACATTATCAAGGAACTATGAATGTAAAGCATCCAAGGAAGCTATATAAGGGGTCCGGCCAGCACCTCACTATCAGATCCCACAACGGTTAAACACGTGACGCGCGGCGAGCCAACTTGGATAGGTCCCTTGCACAACTCACCCCCAAGCTATTCTACCCAAGAAAATTTAAAAATTATTATTTGTCCAGTGTATTATTAAATTCTTCCCAAATTCTATTAATTATAAATGGATCTAATTTATATAAACCCATAAGAAATAATGTAAATACAATTAATCCGTTTCTGACACTCGGAAGTATTAAAACAAAAAATTTTTTTACATGAAATATACATGTAGTACATAAACAATACAATGCAAAATGATGAATGAAACATTAACAGCATAACACTTAACTTTACTGGAGATTCTTCTTAGTGTATGGGAGACTGGAGGAGGAGAGAGATTGGATTGTTTATAGTTTGGAAGGGGAATCCCCTTCCAGCAACACCTCAGGTACCAATTGCTTCTCTGGGGTTGCTTCTCTTCTCTGTTTCTTAATGCCATTAGGACCACCTTGAGAGTCACGCTAGTCCTGTCTCGCAAAGTAACTGTGGAGAGAGCTCTGTTTCTGGCGTCTCTTTAACACTTCCCTAAAATGGTACAAGACATTGTCACTGTACATATTTCTCACCTTCTTTACCACAGGCTTGGCACTAGGAGCTTTCTTTGGAGCCATGGTAGCTTATTTAGTACTTGTAAGCACTAAAATGAGTGGAATATTATGAAATATTTCGTAGGAGCACTTGAGGGGACCTTCACTCACTGGTAAACAATGCCAGACTGGCTGGGTAGGGAGGCCTCCCCGGCTTACACCGTGCGTAAGCGTCCTGGACGAACTACTATTCGCGAGTCAACCTATGAAAAGCGAGTCCATGTTTATACGAAAATACCCCTATGATTGGCGAAATTTACGATTGCCGAGAACTACGAAAAGCGAGGGACCACTGTATATATATATACATATTATATATATATATATACATATATATACATATATATATATACATATATATATATACATATATATACATATATATATATATATATATGTACATATATGTATATATATATGTACATATATGTATATATATATATGTACATATATGTATATATATATATGTACATATATGTATATATATATATGTACATATATGTATATATATATATGTACATATATGTATATATATATATATGTATATATATATATATATATACAAGAGAAGCCACGGGGGGGGGGAAGAGGATGGAAGTCTTTAGCTCAAGTACTTTCACAGTTCTCAGTGCGTCATCAGGAGCTGAATAATGTTGCAAGGGCAGCAACAGGAGAAATAGGGTAATTATTTTCAGATTATGGAAGTGCTGTGGCACCAGCCTCTGAGGTCAGAGGCTGGTGCCACCGTACTACATTATATATATATGTTCAATAAGGGAGACAACGGATTACTCATGGCCATTCCTTGTTTTTGAGCACAGTATTTTCCGTCAAACTCAAACTTGCAATCAACTACACACAACTTAATCAATTCAATAATGGTATTTTTATCAAAAGGCAAAGAGAACTCATCTAATTCTTCTTCCAAATAAGATAGCACGTCGGGAACAGTGACTCTCGTGAAATACGCAGTGACATCAAAACTAACAAATGTAAAATCATTAGACATATTGACATTTTACAATTTGTCAATTAGATCAATATTGTTTTTTAAGTGGGCTTCAGAAATGTTACCAACCACAGGAGTTAATAGTTAATATTTTTACCAACCATTTTGACAATGCATTTGACGCCGACCCTACAGAACTAATGTTGGGTCTAGCTGGAAAACGTGGCTAGTGGGTTTTAATCAAACTGTACATGTAAGGGAGTCTGTGTATACTGATGTTGAGAGTTTATTAATGATATTACTATTCTAGACTGGTGGTAACATGCAGTCTCTGTGTATGCTGATGCTGAGAGTTTATTAATGATATTACTATTCTAGACTGGTGGTAACATGCAGTCTCTGTGTATGCTGATGCTGAGTTTATTAATGATATTACTATTCTAGACTGGTGGTAACATGCAGTCTCTGTGTATGCTGATGCTGAGAGTTTATTAATGATATTACTATTCTAGACTGGTGGTAACATGCAGTCTTGATGACTACATCTTTCGGCTTCTGGCACCATCTTCCTCAGATACATAAGAGAATTATTTTTGTTATTAACGTGTGGTTACCAGAGATATTAGAACTCGCATAAAAATTGTATAATATCAGATAAGAACCATTTAATCACCAGTGACAGCAATTTATATACTACTTGTTTAAATTCATGTCACTACCATTTGCTCATTGACCTCCCATACATTTATAAAGCTTCATTACCTCAGCCAGCATCATGGTGGGGATGTTGGCAAGTACCATCAAAGGTAGAATGTCCATAACAGCATAGGCCATATTCATAGCTGTTCCATCACTTGTGTCGCCGGCCAAGAAGAAGCAGGACATGATGCTATACATCACCAGAGTCAGTATCATCAGTGTCAGGGAGAACCCCAGGTAGGTGTTCAGGAGGCGGTGGAAAGCGTTCACTTGCAGCAGTTTAGTTTGTGTCTCTTGAAATATCTGTGAATGATCACTTAAGGTCGAGGATGACTTGACCAAGAACCTGCTGGCCACTTTGTCTCTTGGTCGGCTGCGGTCGTTCACGGGAAACTCTTCAAAGGTTTCTAAGTAAAAGATTGCATAAGCTTCTTCGTTTCGAGCTGTGATCAGCTTAGCAGAAATTGTCTGTGACAACGATAACTTGATGGTTCCATATACAGCAGACATCAGACGAATAATCCGGTAGTAGAAATTCATAATTAAGGAATTTGTCAACCAATATAAGATAAAATTGTATGTACTAAAAAATTCATAGAGGTTTAACCTACAAATTAAGTTACTGATTACATTAATGAGTATGTATAAACCACTACCAAAATTCAAAATTGTAAGAAATGTAAATATAATATCGTGATAGCCTTTCCTCGTCAGTATTTGGACATGTACAGGAAGCTCTTGTAGGCTGTTCATCACTTCCAGAGCCAGTCTGCTATTACTCCAAAAGTAAATAATCATGACTACATTCACTATTGTTGCGACAGCGTTGCTTGTTATTATACCCACATAGAAAGTACCTGAAGTTTTCATGTTATCTTGAAGGTGCAATACGTAGTAAATAAAGCTGGCAATGTATGGGATAACACTGAATATCACACAGTAAGACCACAGCCTCCACCATCTGCTCTCCTCGAAGTAGCTTTCTTGTCTGAGAGGAGTCGAGTGCTTCCCGGAGTCTGCTTGGAGGCCAAGCTCTTCATCTTGGAGCTTTTTGCGAAGAAAAACCTCTTGGGGTGTCTGATTTTTGATCGCCAGACAGCGGAAAGGAAAACCTCCTAATAACCTGAGCAAAAATATTGAGAATTTCAGTTGCAGGTTCCCAAAGTTCATGATGTTCAAGACACCAGGACAGTATTTATGTTAGAAAACTAGTACGAGTTGAATACTTGCAATGGATTTTATCTTGTCCACTAATATTTATGGAGCAAGAGTGGAAAGTGAGGTTGTCGTATCCTCTCTGTGCTACAACCGCTTACAAGATCTACATTATAGGTGTGACCAGAAGGTCCCGCCCTTCCACTGCTGAATCGATGCCCAGCGTAAACATCTCGGGCAAAGTTTGCTTTCTGAAATCTATAAAGTTAGCGCCATTTCAATATTGTTGAGGTCGATATTGAAAATATGTAGGTAACGAAAGAAACAAAACCATTTCCTGAATGACATTAATTAGAAGCAATATTTTCGTAATTGCAATAGCAGGGGACGCACTGATAGTTGGGTAATTTGAAGAAGAACCTGGATCCCTGGCCTCCTTCAGTTACTGCTCCTTGTTACAGTCTTCCTACACCTGACCTACCGGGGAATGATAGGTCAGGTGGTCTGTGGTCTTCTTGGTCTTTGTGGTGGGAATTGACCTCCGGAAAAAATGCCCTCCAAGGCAATTAGAGCCTGGAAATTGATTTCCAAGGAACCTTCCTCCAGATCCACCTGAGCCTTGAAACTGACTTCTGGGAAACTGACTTATTGGTCTACCAGAGCCTGGAAAATGATTTACAGGGAACTGTCCTCTAAATCCGCCTGAGCCTGGAAACTGGGTTCCAACAGACTGGTTTCCAGAACCTGGAATTTGTCCATGTGAAGGCTTACTCAGCCCTGTAACAACTTCAGACAGTATTACCCAGGCTGGCTCCTTCTCAGGAAAATTAATGAATAGAAAAAGAAATAATAACAGACAAACATAAACACTTTATTATATAGAAAATATAAAATATAAAACACTTAAATATGAAATATTAATCCTACATTAAAGAAAATGAAAAATGAAAAATATAAATGATAACTGAATTCAACGCTAATTTAAAACTTGGGTGTCTGGTGTTGGTGACACTGTATTGTTGAAATCGTAGCCGTTGCCGATGATGGGGGGGGGGGTCGCAGGTGTTGGTTACAACCCACTGGCTAGTTCTTCACAGTATAGCCTTGAGTATTATATCCCGATGACAGGAAAGCAGGTTCTTTACCACTGCAATGATGAGGGGTTACGTCCTGCAATTTCATACAGGTGCACAGGCAATTAAATCCAAAAAGGGGAAGTCTCAGGACGTTAGTCCATCTCCATCAGTTCTGCTCGTTGATTGGCAGGTGACCCTCTCTGTCATCCAAGCTGGAAAGATAGACAGGTTACCCACTGCTTAAGAAATCACTCTCCATGATAAGTACAATACCTAAAAGATGTGGTGATTATTACAACAGTCAACTTAGAGCAAGACTGAAAGGATTAAGTTTATTATTGGTCAAAAGTGAAGCTTTCAACCAATAAATCCACTAGAATACAAGGCAGGCATGTACTTATAGTAGTGCTGGGAGCTGTGAGTCTAGTGATTACTGTTTGGACCGGAGCCCCACACGTCACCTTTCGGGATGGGGGGGGAAGAAGGAGGGGAAGGGATAGCGGGAGCTTAACTTACCCTACCTTAACAAGTAGCCGGCAATGAAACTATTATTACTATATACTCCCTCGCTACTCCTATCTATTGAACTTTTCCCTCACAGTCCAGAAGGCCAACCAGAGCCAGGTAACTGTCCAACATACCTGCCGGATCCTGGAAACTATCCAGGAAATTCATCAGAGCTTGAAAATTGTCGAACTCATTCAACATCACCTGAAACCTGTCCCGTAGAGCTGCCAGAGCTGCAGCAGCAGCAGCAGCAGCAGGTTTCTCATTACCTGAAGTGGTTCCAAGCTCTGCCTGTTCCAACAATGCTTGCAACTCCTGCAAGAAAAATAATAAACCATGTCAAGGAAAGCTTTCATTGGCGCATATTAAAATTATTATTATTATTATTATTATTATTATTATTATTATTATTATTATTATTATTATTATTATTATTATTATTATTATTATTTTTCATTATTATTTTATTAATAATTTTAGAGAAGCCCAGCATCATCTGAGGAAAGAGACGCAATCAGGTTTAATCCACAGAAAGGGAGAAATAGTTCCTGTCCCTTGAGTCAGTAGTCCTGCACTACCGTCACCCCCAGGGGCCTTGAGTCAGTAGTCCTGCATTACCGTCACCCCCAGGGGCCTTGAGTCAGTAGTCCGGCATTACCGTCACCCCCAGGGGCCTTGAGTCAGTAGTCCTGCATTACCTTCACCTTCAAGGGCCTTGAGTCAGTAGTCCTGCATTATCTTCACCTTCAAGGGCCTTGAGTCAGTAGTCCTGCACTACCTTCACCTTCAAGGGCCTTGAGTCAGTAGTCCTGCATTATCTTCACCTTCAAGGGCCTTGAGTCAGTAGTCCTGCACTACCTTCACCTTCAAGGGCCTTGAGTCAGTAGTCCTGCATTATCTTCACCTTCAAGGGCCTTGAGTCAGTAGTCCTACATTATCTTCACCTTCAAGGGCCTTGAGTCAGTAGTCCTGCACTACCTTCACCTTCAAGGGCCTTGAGTCAGTAGTCCTGCATTACCGTCACCCCCAGGGGCCTTGAGTCAGTAGTCCTGCATTACCGTCACCCCCAGGGGCCTTGAGTCAGTAGTCATGCACTACCTTCACCTTCAAGGGCCTTGAGTCAGTAGTCCTGCACTACCTTCACCTTCAAGGGCCTTGAGTCAGTAGTCCTGCACTACAACACTGGCTGACTGGCCTTATGTTGACTTAGGTATACATAACAAAGCTAAAGTTAACACTACCAATTCATCATATTCATCATCACTTACTCGGTCTGTGCCCCTCACGAGGACACATTCATCACATACATCACACGTAATTGCTAGACTGTGGTTGCCAACACCTTTGCCACAGTGAACACAAGGGCACCTTATGCCTCTCGTTTGCACCTGTACATTAGTTTGTAGTCCTGGATTAATTTGAATATCACCACATAACAGTGCCACAATCAGTGCCGTGTGCCATTGTTTTGTTTAACTATGCGGTGTTGCCATAGCTTGCTACGATAGTGACATTTTCATTTTGACAGGATGGCATCTATGGGGGCTTTGACTGTCCAGGATGCCATTACTCCAGTCGTCTTTTCCAATCCCCATGACCGATTTTCTTCTGCAGCGGCTTACAGAATATATTATAAATATGATTATGGTATCCCTCACACCTCTCCCGCCTGTTATCTTCACATTATTACTATCTCTCTTTCATTTCATTTACCACTTCCACAACAGAATTTCTTCTTATCCTTTTCAGTATCCACTAAACTGGCGCATCAGATCACCAGCTACCACCTGTCACTGGTGGTAGCTGGCAACTTCTTGTTTCAGGTGTCCTGTTACCCGTCCCCTCACTTTACCCTCACTTTACCCTCACTTTACCCTCAATTTACCTTCACTTTACCCTCACTTTACCCTCACTTCATCCTCATTTCATCTTCACTTTAGCCTCACTTCACCCTCACCTCACACTTCACATTGCTAGCCAATTTTACCACATGACAGATTAAAATGTTCATGTCTAAAGGACCCCAGTGGAAATAAGTCACTGACTTTTTTTGGGTTATCTTGGGTTCTTTACACATATTCTGCTGTGTATGATAATCTATGTAACTGAATTTGTGTTAGCCTGAATAAACTTACTAATGGCAGTTTACATCTAAGGAGGCATTCCATCCCATCTGATGAGGCCAGCATCCTGCTGTTGACACACTTCCGCTTGGGAAGAACCACCTCTATATATACGACTGTAGGGGTGATGTTAGACAGCGATGGTCAAGTATCCAAGTATTTCCCTCACTTGGTATGGTGAGAAAAACCGCCTCTATTGGCCTGATCATAGGCTTAATGTTACCACAGTAATGTCCATCCTCGGCCTACCCTCACTTGGCAGTAGGCCTATCTCCTTTCTGCTAGAGAATTCTCGTATAGTGTCCGTGGTTCGATCCCCGTCGAAGATAGAAACATTCGTCTTGCTTCCTTACAACTGTGTTGTGCAGAAAAATGTGGGATAGCTGGGGGTAGAGCCTTGTCTAAGGGTAAAGGTAAGTTACATACATCTCAAGCATAAACTGGCCACCCAGGGCTATCCCACTCAAAACAGAAAGCGCTAAACCAGTATTTTGCTACTTCAATGGGTTGGTTAAACAGAGGGTTAGGCAAAAATCCTAGTTAGGAAAATATATCTATTTATTCAATATAACACTATATACACACTCTAGAAACACCTTCATTTATCTTCTATCCTAAACGCCCAAATAACGGCACAAGAAGCAGGCAGCGGGAGGTCCAGCCACCACCACCACGAGGCCTAGTCAGTGCCAGGCCGTTACTACTCCTGTGGAAAATTGCATTTATCTGAATGTATCATTATGTACATAACAGTAAATGAATAAAGATAATTATTATTTATCTATTAGACAAATAGGAATCTGGGACACCTAGGTCGCACAAAATGTCCCCCTTCGATACCTACCACTGTCATATCCACAAGTTGCTCTGGACCTATTAATTATAAATGAAATATACATACACCAGGAATTCTGGTAGATATATAAATTTGTCGACTGTACATTAAAATTAAAAAATTATTATATATAAACACATTTACATAACAGAAGGAAAATATCTTAATAGCACTCACCAATTTGACTGGAGATTAATGTGTCATGTACAGGACCCCCCCTTTTGCCTACATTTATGAAAAATTTACTGGCCAGAATTTAAACATAAATTAGACAGCTTATCTGAGGTTCCTGGAGCTGTCTTGTCCAGTCGGTTGATATCTCAAGTTATGCAGGAATGCACATCCAACAATTTCGCCTCCTATTTGAGAGGTGTCAACCCAATTTTACCTCTAGAGCAGGAAAATTCTTCACATTATTAACTAATATCTGTTACTACATTCAAACAACAATGGCGACTGTCCTTCTGCTCAGGCGCAGCTTCCCGTTTTCGATAACATAAATTTTATTAAATACATTATGGCCATCTATTTACATATAACTACTGTATTTCTGGAAAATATATACAGTATTTTCCACACTGCGGTAGGGCGGAGTTCGTTGCTAAAAGACTCAAATTGCTCATTTGGCAATGGTAGAGGACCTGGTTACATATAGGATCTGGCATCCACACGGCGACATATTACACAAAATTTAATCACCCTTTTTACACTTTGCTGTTCTTGTGGAATCCAGAAAGTTTCTCTAATACAATTTAAGGTATCTTGTACCCCACCATGCATTACATTTTTATGGGCATTTAGAACAATTGAATTTGTTAGATGATGAGTTTTGGGCAGTAAGATAGGGTGTTTAGCATAATCACCCAATTCAGCATTTTGTAACCTACCTCTGCACCTAATTACCTTGTTCTCTAAATACAGCCCCAATTTCTCTATTATGGAACCTTTCACAATTTTTCTTTCCATCATCAATTTAATCTCATTTCCATAGATTTCCTCCTGTACCCTCTTTATCCAATATTCAAGAGGATGTGAAAACTTATATGATATATTCATCTTGTTTAGAAGTTTAAACACCAACTTAGTTACATTGACTAGTTTTGGTAAAAAAGAATACCTATTTATATCAATGGCTAAGGGAGGGCAAACTATTGGAGCGGTGGTCACAGTAATTTCAATAGGAGCAATATACGCCTTTTGTACAGGCCAATTAGCTCTATTTACCAACCAGCTCGGTCCTTTAAACCATGATACAGCATTTACAAATTTAGCATAAGGTAAACCTTGAGACAAGAAATCAGCTGGATTCTCCTCACCAGGTATATGATTAAATGTTAACATATGCTTACCCAAACTATTATACTTCTCTTGTATCTGATTAATTTCAGCGACTCTGTTTTGTACGTACACAATTTTACTGTTTCCATTACGAATCCATTGAAAGGATACCTCATTATCAGACCAAATTACAGTGTCGCTAATATTTATCTCCTACAACTTATTTCTTATATAATTAGCTAATTTGACACCTACATAAGTGCCTGTTAATTCCAACTGAGGGAAGGTACGTGATTTAATTGGAGACACTTTAGCCTTAGACATAACAAGAAAAATAACACTATTACATTGAAGGTAAGCAACTGCTCCATATGCCAATTTTGAAGCATTACAAAAAATGTGGAGTACATTTTTCCCATTTGGATTGACCACCTGGCACATTTAAGCACATTTAAGTTTCCATGCTTCCTGAATTAATAATTTCCCTCTTATAGTAAGGGGTGACACTAAACCTAGTGGATCAAAACATTTGGAAACTTCAGCAAGCAAGACTCTCTTAGTTAATTTATTGGGCATACTGTAATTATTAGGTTTTAACATTAAGAAATCTCTCTCAGTATCCCAAGTTAAACCCAATACATTACTACATTTTGGCATTTCATCTCCAGGGAAATCTTTACTTTTGTCCTTTAATTTGGACGAATTACTATTCCATTCCATCAGAGGCATATTTGCACTTTGCATTATTTCATTAGCCTCTCCACATGTCATCAACAGTTCCTCTTCAGTTGACGTCACACCCAGGAAATTGTCCACATAAAATTGTTTGCTCATTACTTTACTCAATGGATTTTCCATATGTTTAAGGTGTGCATTTATCGTCGCTTGAAGTAGGAACGGACTGGATGTAGCACCAAATAATACGCTCCTAAAGCGAAAGATTTTCAGAGGGCTAAGTGGGTCACTAGGATTCTCAGGCCATAAGAAGCGGGTACAGTCCCGGTCAGCCTCTTGTAAACCCACTCTTAGGAAAGCTTTACTTATGTCAGCTGTAAAGGCATAGTGCTTCACTCTGAAATTTAATAAAATATCTCCTAATTTTTCCGTCATCGACGGACCTGTCATCAAACAGTCATTTAAACTAGGTACATTTTTGTTACTCCTGGCACTACAATTAAACACAATTCTCAGAGGAGTGGTCTTAGAATCCTTCTTCACTCCGTGATGTGGCAAATAGTGACCATAAATTTTGGCTTGCTCAATAGGTACCTCTTCTATATATTTATTAATTAACTGCTTAGCAATTATATCATTATAGACAGTTAACAATTCTGGTGTCTTACTCAGTTCGAAGAGCTGAGCCTTTAATTGTCCATATGCCATTCTGTAATTAGTGGGCAATTCTGGATGGTTCAGTTTCCACGGAAGTCGTACCCAGTATTGTCCAGATTCAAATTTTACATCTCTCAGGTATTGTTCCAGAGTAAAAGAATCGTCTAGACTTTCTTCATTTACATTTATTCCAATGCTGTCTAATTCCCACAATTTATGCACTGGCTCAACACCATCCTTTATGGAAGAATTATACTGGGGTACGATTTCATGAGTAAGACACACAGTTATGGTATTTGTAGTTTCCTCTAGTCATGAATTATTATTACAAGGAATCCTACCATACATTACATGGCCTCCTGCAGTCTTTAAAAGGGTGACACCACATTTCTTTACCATACCCTTTACAAAGGAGGCATAATAGTCACTACCTATCAAAATATTTATTGGGCCTACAGAATCATCACTTACACCAGAAGGTGCTAAATTTACATTATGAAAGTCTTTCTGTAGCTTTACTAAGCCCTACTGTAGATATTTTCTCTGGAAGTCTATCTACAATTACTGCATTAACACGTTTTTTCTCATTGCCCAACCTGACAGTTACATAAACAGTGTCATACAATTGAGCCCTTTTATCTGAGAGAAAACCAGATAATTTTAAAGTTGTGGGATCTCCCATCTGTACTTTCATTCCATCAAGACATTTACATTTTATGAAAGTACGCTGGGATCCCTGGTCCAATAATGCATTTACATTTTTTGATTTATGTCTTTTATCATCAATTTTTACCTGTAACACAGGTAAGGCTACTTCAGCAAAACCATCGTTATTAACATTACAGCAATTTTTACATTGGCTACTGTTGTGTCAGGATTGTCAACATTATCATTATTATCAACATTATCATATAGACCCTTACACATGACTATATGGTGTCTTCCTTTGTGACATTGATAACAGTTGTTTAATTTGGCATAACAATCCTTTACATTGTGATTACCTAAACATCTGATACATCTGTCAAGTTCCTCCAATCTTTCAACTTTATCATTCCATGAATTGTATACATTGCAATTCTTAGAAAAATGAGTACCCTTGCAGAAAAGACAATCTCTCTTTTCTTTGACTGGTTTCTTATTAACTGGGCTACCCTTAGGAGGGTACTTAATCTTCTTACCTTGTGGAGAATCATTATTTCTGATTCCTGCTAATTGATATGCATCTATGCAACTCTTTCCCCTCAAGGAAGGTTCCTTGATGTTGGTGAGGGGCTCTTGATTTAGGGAATTGGATCTGTGCTCCAGTTTCCCGAATTAAGCCTGAATGCCTTCCACATCCCCCCACCCAGGCGCTGTATAATCCTCCGGGTTTAGCTCTTCCCCCTTGATTATAATAATAATAATAATATGCAACTCTTTTTAGGAAATGAAATTTGATTATTACCATTGGGATCATTTTTCCCTTTGTGAAACTTGACAGATACCTCAGAGTTATTATGTGCTGCATCTTTAAAATGAGTTGGTTGGCTGGTCTGCAACTGAACAATTAATTCTTGTAGACCTAGTCTTATTTCCTCCAGACCAAAATAACCCTCGTGATATTTGTTCGAGAGTCATTCAATTGTTTTATAGTTTAATTTATTCTGTACTATGGCACTCAATAACCAGTCTGATTCCTTCAGATTATATTTATTACTTAAAGTTTTGAGAGTGCTCTCCAGTTTAACTCTAAACTGCTGTAAACCTTTGTAAGTATGATCTGGAGATTTTAAACTAACAATGATATTCACTAGATCCAACCTACTTTGTTCTATATTACCATAAGTGACCTTCAGCAAGTCAACTGCTTCCTTGTAAGAGTCATCTACATTGGGAAAGGCTTGTATGAGTATGTGAGCATCTCCTCTTACCTGTCCTTTGAGGTAAAATAATTTAGTAACACAGGCTAGGTCACTCCTGTTATGCACAGCTGCTTTAAAAATTGACCAAAACTCCTCCCAGTTTTCTCCAGGATTAAATACAGGTAAACATAATTCTGGGAGTTTTGGCAAAGACATATTATTTGTTGGAGAAGACTGATTAACTGCCTGGTTTACACATTTTAATTTATTGAAAGCCTGACTTTTACAAGATAGAATCTTTTCTTCTAATTCATAATACTGATTAATCATGAGATCTACTTCAGTCCCATCTACACAGTTTACTAACAAATCTACTTCATATTTGTTGTAATATAATTTGTATGAATCATATCTATTACCTAAAGCATCTAAATACAATTTTAAATCATCAGTATTCACATTAATTCATTAATTCCAAACATTTATTGTACACTTTTGTTACATGCCCTTTTCTAGCTTGCAGTGATGCTTTTTTTGTACTATATTCCATATGTTTGTCTTCTACATTAATTTCCTCATTTTCAGCCATGATGCAATGCATTAAATTCAACTTAATAACACTGATTATGTACTAAATTTATGCACTTTATAAAAGTAAATAGTACAACTTACCTTTGAATAAATCCTAGCTACTTGAGCTTAGCAATTGCATGTAAGAAAATTATATAAATTTTAAATGTACATTAATACAAACCTTTAGCCAGCCTTGGCATATCAAAATTAATATTATGCAAATTAATAAATCCTTGCCAGAATTTGGCATAGCAAAATTAATATTATACACAATATAATCTTTAGACACACTTTTCTTATCAATTACACATACACTGATATAAATCTTGGCCAGAATTGTCTTATCAAATTAATATTATACAAATTAGTATAAACTTAGCCAGATTTGACTTATCAAAATTAATATTGTAATAATTATAATCCACTACACATTCAGTAAATTTGTGAACTTAACATCCACCTCCTTCTGTCATTTCACATATAATTATAATACATAATAATTAATGACTTCACTAATTACCTCCGGTTTAAGAAGGACCAACGGGCATATTAAATGTGGAAAATTGCATTTATCTGAATGTATCATTATGTACATAACAGTAAATGAATAAAGATAATTATTATTCATCAATTAGACAAGTAGGAATTTGGGACACCTAGGTCGCACAAAATGTCCCCCTTCGATACCTACCACTGTCATATCCACAAATTGCTCTGGACCTATTAATTATAAATGAAATATACATACACCAGGAATTCTGATAAATATATAAATTTGTGGACTGTTTATTAAAATTAAAAAATGATTATATATTAACACATTTACATAACAGAAGGAAAATATCTTAATAGCACTCACCAATTTGACTGGAGATTAATGTGTCATGTACAGGACCCGCCCTTTTGCCTACATTTATGAAAAATTTACTGGCCAGAATTTAAACATAAATTAGACAGCTTATCTGAGGTTCCTGGAGTTGTCTTGTCCAGTAGCCTGATATCTCAAGTTATGCAGGAATGCACATCCAACAATTTCGCCTCCTATTTGAGAGGTGTCAACCCAATTTTACCTCTAGAGCACGAAAATTCTTCACATTATTAACTAATATCTGTTACTACATTCAAACAACAATGGTGACTGTCCTTCTGCTCAGGTGCAGCTTCCCGTTTTCGATAACATAAATTTTATTAATACAGTATGGCCATCTATTTACATATAACTACTGTATTTCTGGAAAATATATACAGTATTTTCCACAACTCAACTACCAACCCCATTTCTTATTTCCTCACTCCTCCCACAGCACCCTGACCATGTCAGAGCCTAGTTGGGCATACAGGTAAGCCATAGAAGGCCATATGGCTAGAGCTAGCTAAACAAAAGCAGAACACAACTACAAACTTAGCTTAAATACACAGCATCTCCCACGCCAGCCTCCACACCATGCTGACTCCACATGACTTCCACCAGCCACGCTTATCCCACATACCCAAACACAGTTGGAAAATAACTACCTAGCAGGATTTCTTTATAATTACAGTTAGAGTACTTTACAGTACCCCCAAATGCACATTATGAATTATAAAATTATGCTTTACAATTATAACATTCATACTATTATGGCACCCTTCTCTAGTGTATATACATTACAATGCCATGCAGAACCCTGCATGACACCTCCACCCCCAGACCATAGGTCTCACTCTGCTAGCGGGGTCCCTATGGACACCGCTAGGCAAAAGGAGAAAAAAAGAAAATAAATTCCACACTAAGGTCTGAGGCAATGGGTAAAATGATAACTGGGGGATGACCACCATACAATCACGGTCTTTTGGTACTACAAATATGCAATATTAATAAACTGAGGTACTAGACTACGGACATGTGAGACTCGCCGAACATAAAAGTGATCAAGTTCAATGCCAAACGAGCCCACAGTCACACTCTTAGACGACTGTGTTAGGAAAAGGCACCATTACAACACAGCGCTGGCCAGGCACTGGTGTTGATGCATTTTACCTAAATTACACTAAGCAAACTTATAAACGAGCAAGTTAACTTTGTACAAAAGTGCCCCTGAGGAATGCTGTTTTATGAAGTAACACCAAAGTTTATTATGTTGCAAGGCAGACCAAACTGTATGTGCCAACAAAAAAAAATTTTTTGAACAGTAAGTACATTTTCCAGGAGGAGTTCAAAGAAAAGAAAAACAGATTTTACATGTTAAATTCTACTTAGAAAGCAACATCGCATTATCACTCCCATCTCACAGCTCTCTTTAGTAAACAAAACTGGTTCCCCATGACACACCTCTGCGAGAATCAGGAGAGCACAGAAGGAAAATATCAGTCTCCCAAAACAACGGGTGGATAGTCACATAAATCTTGTTGGTGGGACTGTGGCCATAAAACCCTGGAGTCATCACTGAAGACCCCCAAAAGGTGGACCTCCCAGGCCGACACCTACATGTCATTCCAAGGACGCTGGAGTCACCCCAGCAGTGATCCAAAAAGAAGAAAAAAAATTAAAAGGTCCTGGAGAACCAAAACACCTTGGATCAAGAGACATGACCCAAACAGTGGGGAGCATCACCGCCAACCCCACATTCACTAAAACTTGCAGGTCCAACAGTCCCTATACCAACATAAAACGGAGGCGAGGCATCCCAGCCAACACCTAAAAAACATAGCATACCTTACCTAGGTACTGTAAATCACTGCAAAATAAGAATAGATAAATGATCTATACTCTACATCATACACTTTAAACACAAGGCAAGGCATCAGTAACCACATTCTCCGCTCCCTTCACATAATGAATCACAAGATTAAGAGGTTGGAGAAACAAAGCCCACCTCGTAAGTCGCTGATTTTGGTTCCTCATTAAGTGAAGGAAACATAAAGGATTATGGTCACTATACACAGTTATAGGGTGAACTGATGATGATATATACACCTCAAAATGTTGCACTGCCAACACTAAAGCAAGAGCCTTCTTTTCTATGGTGGTATAACATCTTTGGTGGCTGATACTTTTTGCCGAGAAGCAGCCGAGTGGCATTACTTGCCCTGCTCTACCCTGCAACAAGACTTCCCCAACCCCTGTATCATTTTGCAAAGCCTGTGGTGGGTAACTCAGGATTACACATAAAAGACCTTGAGGGTTAATGGCATACAAAAGGTTCATGTACAGAGATATTAGTTACAAATAAGGGTGTGTCCTTGGTACACATGGTCATGTGAATCAGATGACCCCCCCCCCAAGGTTCATTCACACAATTTGCACGTAGTTCATAAAGAGGAGACAAAACCTTATTTCTTAAATGTACCTGGCGGCAGTCAGTGCACGTTTTCAAGGTATCACCTAGTGTGAGACCAGTAAAAGACAACGTCCACCGACTCTCGCTGGGTACAAACACAGTCTCTAGAAATAAACACTTCACTTCCTTCAAGTAACCTATTTCACTCCAGCTTACATCATGCCAGGCCTGCTGACGTTGCACAAATTCCGAAACCTCTACCTCATGGTGGTTAACATGGCCCCATTTTTCAGCATCCCAAAACTCTTTCATGGCTGAGCCACAACTACAACCCGTCTTTCAGAAGATCCAAATCTTCCACAATCTCTTAAAATTTTCCTGCTTACACTATCTTTCTCAGGGACCTTATCCACCATCATTTTGAAGCCCAGGACCCGGCTCCAATGCCAATCCCATCTCTCCAGCTTCCAGAATATGCAGCACCACCTCATGGTCCCACATCGTCCTGGGCGGACTGGCATACTGGTGCACTAGTGCCATCGACCTCATCTTAGCCAAGCAGTTTCTGAAACTGAGAAAAAAACACTGCGGAGGAAACATCACCATCCTCACGTAGCCCACGACTTAATGATTCCAGAGTGCTTCCCCAAACGGTAATGAAAAGGAGGGGAATTCCCTCATCCCAGTCCTCCTGGTACTGGGTAAAACAAACGTGCATTGCCCTGAGAGACTGGGAAAACCACTGTGTTTTTCTTTGACTCCTAGGATGATATACATTGGTAAATTTAACCTTAAGTAGGCCTCTCAAAACTACATAACATTTCATAAAGTATGACTTCTGGGTGATTTGTGCAAAGCCTAAGAGACAAACATGTTTCATCAGAAATCTCAAAACCACACACACAAATTATTCAGAAAGGGTATATCCACTGGTAACCTGTTAGAAGAATTTATTAATAAACACTGGTTAGTCAGGCCTCCCTTCTTAACACTTAAATGTCTTTCCTTCAGAATCTGTAAAAAATACAGACAATGGCACTTTAATAGTTCTGCTGCGGCCACTTGGACACAGGACCCCTTAAAAAGAGTCTTGCTCATTTGACCAACTCTGCAAAATAAATATTTGGTAAATTTAGGAACCACATCCTCCGCAACAGCTGATAAGTGAATAGCATTCCAGAGGTCACAACCTTCCTGGGCCTCACTCAGCTGCTGCAGAGTCAGGGGATTTTTTCCCACATCAGCACCAAGACCACTTCTCAAACCGAGTTCCGGTTGAGCCGGTTCATCACTGCTCCGAGTCTCCTGCAGGTCAGACTCAATGAACAGGCTCCCGAAGCCCAAACCATCACGACAGTGTGCAGAAGGGTCACAGGGAGGCACAGCTCCTGTCTTGTTCCCCTGTTTAGTCCTAGAGCACACTGAAAAATTTTCAGGAACCGTCGCTCCAATTAGGTCATTACCACCTTGTAAAGCAGGGTCCTGCAAAACCAAACATTCCTCACTTTTGAGGAGTCCCACAACGTTGTTGCCTAGTAGCAGGTCAACTCCTGCAAAAGGTACATCTTCTACAATACCTACAGGTAGGTACCCAGACCGGTATGCAGACTCTACCCATAACCTGTGCACTGGAGTCCTGACAGGGACTCCAGTTATCCCTTTAAGAAAAATGTCGAATCCGGTGTAGGCGTCATCCGACACTGGCAATACACCCCTGCAAAGCAAGGTGAATGTGCATCAAGTGTCCCTCAAAGACATAACACCCATGACCCTACCTTCATTTTGATGTAAGGCCACAGTAGACTTACTTGAATAGACCTTCATCCGAGGGTCTAAGACAGCTGGTCTTCTTTGGATACCTTGGGGCAAAACTACAATGCCAGCAACATCATGTGTAACCGGTGTATTTACTGGAGAAGCATCTGCTGCAGCCTGGTCCCTAAGCATCTTTCGACAATTTGGCTGCAGGTGACCCTGTTTATTGCAGTATGTACAGTGATAAGGTTTAAAAGCCCCCTGCACACTTGACATAGGCTGGGGCCAATGACCTTGGGGAACTGGACTCTTTATACCTGTCCCCGGTATTCCTGGACCTGTGACAGCTGACTTAAAACCTTCTCGGGTAGGTACCGGAAAATTAGGCTTATTAAAACTGGTGGTTATTAGGCTGGTAAATGGGTGGCTTAAACTTCTGAAATTTCTTATTCCTATTGGTGGGTTGAGAAAACTTACCATTATTAGTATGTGGGGGGTGGTAACTACTATCAAATTTTTGATTAGCTAAAAATCTGTCAACCCACTCTAAAGCATTATTAAAATCATCAAGATCCTTCTCCTCAGGAGGAACATTTCTCAAAAGATCCTTTAACAAAATTAAGGTAATTACACCTTCATAATTGCCTACCACCCCCTTTGAGCGACACCACCTATTTAGAAGTGACATCTCCTTACCATATTCCACCAAAGACTGCCCTGACTGAAACTTTAGTCCTCTGAATTTCTGCCGGTACCTTTCCAGCAACATTTGATAAGTCAGTAAAACTACCTCTTTTAGCTTATGATAATCAGAAAAGGCAGATCCCTCTAAAGAGCTAACGGCCTGTAACCCTTTACCAACTAATTGGGTTCTTGCTAATGTCGCCCATTCCTTTTCCGGCCAATCTTGGGATTTGGCCGTACTTTCAACTAACAGAAAAAACGGGTCAGGATCTTTCTCTAGGAATTTGGGCACAAATTTTATGGCTATATCAAATGAAAAACATCTACCCTCGTGTCTGTGTCTGGGTGAGAAGCAAGCTGCCTCTCTTTAGCTCTTTCTTGAGCCCTAAGCTCCTCTAAGGCTCTCTGTTCCTGGATCTTTGTACCTTCAATCCTTAACCATTCCTTTTCTTCTGCAACTAGGGCTAATTTCATTCGTATAAGTTCTACTTCCTTATCCAGGTCCCTATCATGGGAATTTAATTCAATGTCACCTTCCAAATGCATGTCATCCCCAGAATTTTCACTAGTGTCAGCCATTTTGGGAAATAATAGCACCAAACTTGCTATCAGCCACAGAACTTACTGATATAAAATAATAAAGCACACAGCAGAGTACATACACTGAAGTAGTATATTCACAAGGAGTGATTGTCATGTGACTCCTTAGAATTAAATAGGATTGTACACAATAAGAAAATCATGGCAGAAAAATGGAGCTATTGCACCTGCAAAGGAAAATTATTCCCCCCTAAAAATCAGCAAGATTGTATCTGCAAGGGTAAATTGTGCACAAAATATCAGGTATTAATAACATCCTAAAAATCAACAATATTGCACACAAAGGTAAATTATTCACAGGTTATTAGTTAATAATAACACCTAAAAACCAGCAATACTGCACACAAAGGTAAATTATTCACAGGGTATTAATTAATAATAACACCCTAAAAACCAGCAATATTGCACACAAAGTTAAATAATTATTTTAGTGTGAGTGCTATAGTGAATGCTTCCTCTAACCAAACCTGTAAAGAATGATTATTGACTTTCCAGGTTGCAAACTTGAATTACCTGGAGTTTACCTGGAGAGAGTTCCGGGGATCAACGCCCCCGCGGCCCGGTCTGTGACCAGGCCTCCTGGTGGATCAGAGCCTGATCAACCAGGCTGTTACTGCTGGCTGCACGCAAACCAACGTACGAGCCACAGCCCGGCTGGTCAGGAACCGACTTTAGGTGCTTGTCCAGTGCCAGATTGAAGACTGCCAGGGGTCTGTTGGTAATCCCCCTTATGTGTGCTGGGAGGCAGTTGAACAGTCTCGGGCCCCTGGCACTTATTGTATGGTCTCTTAACGTGCTAGTGACACCCCTGCTTTTCATTGGGAGGATGGTGCATCGTCTGCCAAGTCTTTTGCTTTCGTATTGAGTGATTTTCGTGTGCAAGTTCGGTACTAGTCCCTCTAGGATTTTCCAGGTGTATATAATCATGTATCTCTCCCGCCTGCGTTCCAGGGAATACAGGTTTAGGAACCTCAAGCGCTCCCAGTAATTGAGGTGTTTTATCTCCGTTATGCGCGCCGTGAAGGTTCTCTGTACATTTTCTAGGTCAGCAATTTCACCTGCCTTGAAAGGTGCTGTTAGTGTGCAGCAATATTCCAGCCTAGATAGAACAAGTGACCTGAAGAGTGTCATCGTGGGCTTGGCCTCCCTAGTTTTGAAGGTTCTCATTATCCATCCTGTCATTTTTCTCCTATATACAGGCCCCCATGTTATGCAGAAAAAGGTGGGATAGCTGGGGGTAGAGCCTTGTCTAAGGGTAAAGGTAAAAGTTACATACATCTCAAGCATAAACAGGCCACCCAGGGCTATCCCACTCAAAACAGAAAGCGCTAAATCAGTATTTGTTACGTCAATGGGTTAGTTAACAGAGGGTTAGGCAAAAATCCTAGTTAGCAAAATATATCTATTTATTCAATATAACACTATATACACACTCTAGAAACGCCTTCATCTATCTTCTATCCTAAACGCCCAAATAACGGCACAAGAAGCAGGCAGCGGGAGTCCAGCCACCATAACACTAGGCCTAGTCAGTGCCAGGCCGTCACTACTCCACTACCAACCCCATTTCTTATTTCCTCACTCCTCCCACAGCATCCTGACCATGTCAGAGCCTAGAAGAGCATACAGGTAAGCCATAGAAGACCGTATGGCTTGAGTTAGCTAAACATAAGTAGTACACAACTACAAACTTAGCTTAAATACAAAGCATCTCCGACGCCAGCCTCCACACCATGCTGACTCCACATGACTCCCACCAGCCACGCTTACCCCACATACCCAAACACAGAAAATAACTACCTAGCAGGATTTCTTTATAATTACAGTTAGAGTACTTTACAGTACCGCCAAATGCACATTATGAATTATGAAGTTATGCTTTACAATTATAACATTCAAACTATTATGACACCCTTCTCTACTGTATATACATTACAATGTCATGCAGAACCCTGCATAACAACCAGCTGTCCCGTTCACCTAACAAGCAAGTATAGGTACCTAAGTGCTAGTCGACTGGTGTGGGTTGCATCCTGGGAAGCAAGAATGACAACCCTAATGGAAACAAAGCAGACAGTTCCTCAATAAGGCACTCACTTCCTTGGGTTTTCCTGGCAAAGGTGATTGGAAAGTACTTCTTAATTGATAGATTTACCCTTCAGGGAAGAAGTAGGTAGTTTATACTGTTAGTACACTAATATTAGGATTATTGAGGCAACTGTAGATAATAATAATGTAGCCCTAAGTAGGTAGTAATAGGCTGATAATGTTGGCAAACACTAGGTCATGTCAGCCAGGGAGAACTGACAGCCCAAGTTTGAATACTGGGGCACAGGTTTGAGACTGCAGTGCCCTTTCTTCTAAGACTTGACACCATCTGAGCAACAAGTGCCATGATCAGCAGGCAGCGCCCCCATGTGTCTTCACATACTAGACCTGGGGAAATCTGGTGGAGGCACCTTGACGTACCGTAGATGACCTCCTCCGTCAGGCCCATACAGTAAGACGAGACCTCCCTTTTTCTCAGGATTCTGGCCAGCTTCTGGGGGAAATTGCGAAATTGAGTTGAGCTGTTGGCCTTTGTGCAGGCGGAAGTTCATGACCAGTACGTACCGGCCTCACGCCTTCAGGCTTAGAAGCTAGTGTCCATTTGTGCATAGTTATACTAGGGGATACACACCCCCTTGGAAACAGGAATTTCTGAGGTGCAGGCAAGTCACTAATATCGACTGAATATTGCAGGAATTAAGGCTCTTGGTTACATGTGGTTCTGAGGGAAAGTCCAGTGGGACTAAAGCTTAGGGAGGTTGAAGACCGGGACATATTCTCCAACACCAAGTAAGTTAATCCTTTATACGTGCATGCAGGCGAGATTTCTTGCAACATCAGTAATTTATGAAAATCTGTCCTATAAGCCACTTGTGAGGCTGAGGTACCGACCTCAGGGCTCGGTGTCAACAGAGCTTGCCAGGGTAAACAACTCACATGGAGGCAGTCCAGACAAATTTTCACAAGTGGTCCTTTGAACCAGATGTGGAATAGCTAGGTTAAAATTAACATAGCTAGGCCACAGTTAGGAACCAGTTTAACAGTTAAATTAAGTTAGCTCAAAGGCCCAGAGTTACACTGAGGCTAGGCCAAGCTGACTCTACACAGAAGTTATTATTTACAGTAATTTACAGGCAGGCCAGGTAGGCTAGAGAAGCTTGTGAATTTAATTATTTACAGTGATTACAAGTAAACCAGAGTAGGAGACTTGTGTGTTAATTACTTACAGTAGATTTGCAAGGTAGCCACAGTTAGGCTAGGCTTGTGCAATATTTACAACAGTTATAGTAGCTAGGACAGATTTAACCTAGTTATTATTTACAGGGAGTTCTAAAGCCAGGTTTAGGCTATAGCACACTAGTTAGGTTAGGATTACCTTATCCAACCATCCACACTAGACTGAGTAAGCAGGGCACAGTTAGACCAAGCTGTTTACACACATTATTTATTTACTGTTTCACAAGTTGATTTGTTGAATTTATTTGTGCTAACCAAGTGATTTTTAATTTGTATACTGCATTTTTATTGTGTGACTTTCATTGTCTTTGACTCATTTTAATGTGGGATTTGTGATTTGTATCAGAGACTAGGTTAAGTCCTGTAATTATTTGCTGACATTGTACAGAAAATTGCTAGGTTAAGCTTTCACATTGATATACATTTCAGTTGGGATTGAGAGCTAACAGTGTACATTTTAATTCAGAGTAGAGTCAATATAATAAAGGGAGTCGTTAAGCTTGTTGAGAACTCGTTCATTCTTGCCTAATACCGTTCGTGCTGTGGGGTGGGCTGATTGAAGTACAAATTAGTGCAATGCTCTTAACTGAACCTCGACTAGGGTAGGTGAAGATGGAGTACCAGCTGTCTCAGCTGTAAGTCAATTAAGCGGTCTATGGGAGCCTATAAGGGACGCCTAATCAAATCACGTAAGGAGTGTTGTATGGCCAGGCAAGATCTGTGACTGTGAGGAACTAGAGAGTTGCCTTAAACCTTTGTAGGACAGGCTGGTGGCCTTTGATAAATCATTTATCCTTTATGAGACAGAGGCCTATGCTGCAGGTGAGTCTGACTATACAGTGGAGGTAGCTCAGAAGGACTATGACGAACGAAGCAGAGATGAAACTCTGCAGGCAGTTAATAAAGACTCTGAAGGCTGGTATGGCAGGGGCAGCAAATATTTCAGGGAGCACGAACAGCCGCACACCGGTTAATGTGTTGCACAGATTGCCCCAGTTGAATTTGCCAACGTTTGACGGAACCTTAACAGAGTACATTGCTTTCTGGGATCAGTTTAAAGCCCAGATAGATGACAGAGACGATTTGTCAGACGCCGTCAAATTACAGTATTTATGATCATAGCTCGAGGGTAAAGCCATAGACTTGGTCCAGCATTATCAAACAACTGAAACTAATTACCAACATGCCAAGGACCAATTAAAGGACATCTTTGGCAACACTGAGGGGATAAAGATAGCTATACTTTATCGGTTGTTGGATCTAGAGGCTTGTCGCCATGACCGTCAGAGCCTAGAGAAGTTCCGAATCGAAGTGATGAGTTTGACAAATAGCCTTAAAAATTTACATGACTGGGGTAAGTCAAAATGGTTCATCAGTCAGGTGATTCAGAGGAAACTGGCTGGCACTACAGTGCATGAGTTACACTTAAAATATTGGACGAACAGGTTCACGATACAACAAATTGTTGAGGGGTTGGGAGTTCTCGTTTCTCATTTGAGTATAGGTGTGAGAGAAGAGTCACCACCATCACCACATAAAAACACAGACAGTTACTCAAAGATCTCGAGAGATCAGTCTAAAGCACATTCGACTAACGTTGGAGTGTACTATGATAAAGAAGTGTCTAAGGCAAGAACCTCTAAGCAGAACCTCAGAGGCACTCATGCCAGAATATGCATGTTCTGCGAAGGTGAACACGCTAGCACGAGTTGCTCTGAGTATACAACACTGAGCAGTAGGCAACAGAGACTAAAGGAGTTGAGACTCTGCTTCAAGTGTTGTGGGGAACACTTTGCCAGAGACTGTGGCACCCAGCTCAGTGAGTGTCAAGTTTGTTGCAGAGGTAAGCACCATACTGCACTGTCTCAATAATTTAAAGGAACCCCAGGCTAGTAGGGATATCTCTCAGGTAGAGATAGAAAGTGAGTCTGAGCCTGAAATGGTAGCCAGCGTGATCAGTGGGAGTGAAGTCTCTAATCCGAGTGAGAATCACGGAGGTGCTGCCCTACCTACAGTCATGGCAAAGGTTGTGAATTACCTGGAGTTTACCTGGAGAGAGTTCCGGGGGTCAACGCCCCCGCGGCCCGGTCTGTGACCAGGCCTCCTGGTGGATCAGAGCCTGATCAACTAGGCTGTTACTGCTGGCTGCACGCAAACCAACGTACTAGCCACAGCCCGGCTGGTCAGGAACCGACTTTAGGGCACAGGTCTGAAACAAGCCGATTATTCTTCGACTCGGGAGCATAAGTATCCTTGATAACAAGGAAGTTGGTGGCCTAATTAAAGTTGAAGGCCACCAGGAAAGTTAGTATAATGTTTGGAGGGGCTATAAGTCAGGTCCCACCCAAATCTTATGACGTGGTGGATGTCACAGCTAAATTAGATGGACATCACAGAAACATTACATCCTTAATGGTAGAGACGTTACCCACGGCAATTACAGCAAGAAGTCTTGCTGCAGCAGCCAAGCGATTGAAAGACCTTGGCATAAAGCTGGCAGACCAGGGGATTACCACTGACACAGTCTGAAATGTAGATATCCTGGTGGGAGCCAATCAGATAGATGGCTTCCTGTCTACACGACGGACGGTTAGGGAAGGAATTGGTTTATACAGATCCCCAGTAAGATACATCATAGGCAGCAGGATTCCACCTGAATTCCTTGCCATGCCAGAGAGGGAAGAAAGTGTCCCCACGATAGCTGGGGGAGTAGTGATAATGAGTACCAGTATACACGATGAACCGCCAGGGAAGCTGAACCAGGTAACACTCAGCCACCATGGGAAAACACTTTTATGGGTACGTAAAGAGGGAGATAGATTGCCATTAAATCCAGGAAACCTCGTATCAGTCGGAGGAAATGCTACCAGGGCATGTGGGCCACTGGGTGGGAAGGTACGGAGCTGCTCATTCAAGGCTACACACATGAAAGATGTTAAAGTTAAAGGAAAGAGTGCTAAGACCACCGGAACCAACAAGTTTACACCCCCAGATGTCCATGCAGGGGAAACTGGATGGTTGAAGTTAGACCGGAGTCTGCTCGACGAGAGTGGCCGGACGGCACTCGTGTCCAGGGTCCGCCATTGGGGCTCGCGGAAGGTGAACTTGATGTATGTTGCAACCCCTGAATGGGTTGCAATGATTATTATGTATATATATAATTATTACTTTTTCATTTAATTTTATATTGCTTATATTTGCGATAATAGCTAAATCGTAAATGTATTGCTTTATGTTGTTATTTGACGTAGTTTCCTTTGTTAGGTAGGATGTAACATAATATGTGCTCAGTTCAAGTCTTGATTGTCAAACTACTGTAATTACCGCTCCTTGCTCGTTATATTGCCGGCTTCTTGCTGGGCGACTGCTGTCCACGGAGCTATCACGTGTTCGAGGGGGGGTGTCCTCACCTCGCCTGAAGTATTCAGTCTGCTCTAGACTCTCTTGGAGGTTGGACAGATTGTCTGTCTCATTATTCTTGTTAGTTCTGTAGAACTCTGTTCACAGAACATTGTATAGACTTAATGATTTTCGACGTTGTACTGAGGTTGTGTGTCACATAGACACTCGAAACATCTCAGGTCCTGAGCTGTAGCTTCTCACCTAATTTGTACTGGTTTCTGTGTATTATCACAGTTGGGGATTTTCTTATGCTGAACTTAGATTCAGTAGTATGGGAGTTTTGTGACTTTTGTGGAGGATCTGCAGATGGTCCCTACTTAGTGTCGTTATATTATCTCCTTGTTCCTGATTCTGTGTCGCAGTTGCTTGTTATATTGCTATTGGGCTTAGCATTCTTTTTATTGTTCAAGCAGACTGCTCTGGTTGCCAGTTGGTCAAGAAGTTAGTTTATCTGAGGACTTTGTCAGTCACTTGTTTAAGTCTAGTCGAGCCGTGAGACAGAGAACTACTTAGAGCACTTACATACATACACAAACTTACTTGTACATATTTGTAATATCTTATTAAATGTTAATGTACCAGATGGTACTTAAGAATTATAAATGTGATATGTGCTTTCAGCACAATAATACTGTAAACGAGAGATGTGATATTATTTTGATTACTGTGATTAATTTAATTTAATTTAATTTGATAATATACCTCTAGACAACTTAATGATTAATAAATTTATTAAATTTTAATTTCTCTACTTAGTAGCCTACCAGTTGTAATCCTGAAGCAATATTGAATCATACTGAATTCTAATGGATAATTGGACAAGGATACTGACTACTTGTTACGAAAACCCAGCAACAGGCTGGATGCTAGAAGGGCAGTCCTTTCTAGTATTCAGTGGAGATCTCTAAGCTTTTAGAATCGCGTTTTTTGTAACAATGTAGACATAGTGCCTACCTTTGCCATCAGGAGGATGTGGAAATTTATTCAGCTCTAAAAGTTCAACAGGCCAGATACGTCGTACAAAGATCCCAACTTGTCATGGATAAACAGCTGGGTGGGGTGGCCCTTAAACCCACCCAAAACACACACACACACACCCGGGTTGGCGACGGTGGTTGGAAGGTACTTCTTAATTGATAGATTTGCCCTTCAGGGAAGAAGTAGGTAGTTTATACTGTAAGTACACTAATATTAGGATTATTGAGGCAACTGTAGATAATAATAATGTAGACCTAAGACCTTAATGTAGGTAGTAATAGGCTGATAATGTAGGCAAACACTAGGTTATGTTAGCCAGGGAGAACTGGCAGCCCAAGTGTGAATACTGGGGCACAGGTTTGAGACTGCAATGCCCTTTCTTCTAAGAGCAACAAGTGCCATGATCACCAGGCGGCACCCCCACGTATCTTCACATACTAGACCTGGGGAAATCTGGTGGTGGCACCTCGACGTACCGTAGATGACCTCCATCAGGCCCATACAGTAAGACGAGACCTCCCTTTTTCTCAGGATTCTGGCCAGCTTCTGGGGGAAATTGCAAGTGAGTTGAGCTGTTGGCCTTTGCACAGGCGGCAGTTCATGACCAGTACATACCAGTGTCATGCCTTCAGGCTTAGAAGGTAGTGTCCATTTCTGCATAGTTGGAAACAGGAATTTCTGAGGTGCAGGCAGGTCACTAATATCGACTGAATATTGCAGGAATTAAGGCTCGCTCCCAGTTGCACGTGGTTCTGAGGGGAAGTCCAGAGGGACTAAAGCTTATGGAGGTTGACGACCGGGACATATTCTCCAACACCAAGTAAGTTAATCCTTTATACATGCATGCAGGCGAGATTTCTTGCAACATCAATCATTTATGAAAATCTGCCCTATAAGCCACTTGTGAGGCTGAGGTACCGACCTCAGGGCTCGGTGTCAACAGAGCTTACCAGGTTAGACAACTCACATGGAGGCAGTCCAGACAAATTTTCACGCTAACCCTCCTGGTTAAAAAGCCAAAAAAATTTTTATCTTATCTCTCTTGGCTCTTTTTTACCTTGTACATTTACTTGTAGTAAATAAAGATGTTATATTATTATTGTGTATGATCAGTATGGTTAGTAGACAACAAACTATCATTGCACCTCGGGAAAACTGAAGCCATTCTCTTTGGCACGAAACATAAACTGAGAAGGGTAAATAATTTTAATGTCTAGTGTAATGGGGAGCCATTCACTATGGTTTCATCAGTAAAATATATGGGAATATCCTTTGACCCATGCATGTCAGGAGAATTAATAGGGAACAGTGTAGTAAAGAAAGCGAATGCCAAACTGAAGTTCCTGTATAGACAAGCACAGTGTCTACCTACTGAGGCTCGCAGGACCCTATGTCTAGCCCTTATACAATGCCATATGGATTACGCTTGCTCTTCATGGTACTCTGCCTTGACAAAAAGACTGAAAGGTGGAATGCAAATCACCCAGAGCAAAATCGTAAGATTCATCCGTGGCTGGGACCAAGAGAGCATGTAGGCCAGGATGAATTACAGCAGTTGGATATGCTGAATGTTGAGGACAGAGTAAAACAACTGAAGCTAAATCATGTTCATAAAATTGCTCACAAACAGTGTCCAGAATATCTTGCTGTCAATTTTGTCAAGGTTGGGAACCAAAGCAATCATAGTACTAGGGGGAGAGAGCACAACTTTGTAGTACCCACAGTCAGTGGCCAGGCTTCAAACACCTTTTATTGTACAGCAATAAAGGAATGGAACAGACTGCCCGCACATGTTAAAGCCAGTCATAGCATGAACCAGTTCAAGAAGAGTGCCAAAAGGTGTCTGATGAATCTAGCTACAGAAAGGGAGGGGAATGATTTTCTATTTTTTATCTAACATACGTGTAAATTTTACCTTATTCCTACTAATGACCCTCGTATTGTAGATAGTCTTAATGACCCTGGTGTAGTAGATAGTCTTTTTAGTATGATAATAAGATGTTATATTCATTATAGAATAATAAGAAAATATTATAACATTTATATTATAATAATAAGGTAAAAGGCCCCCAAATTCAAATTCAAATTCAAATTCAAAGTTTATTCTCTATAAAGATTACAATGTTAAATTTACAGAATTTGGTTGTTGTGTGGTTTACATGTAGTTAAATAATGATTACAGAGTGTACCACTAGAACGCCTAGCATGGCTAGGCATTTCGGGCAGACTTAGTTTAATTCTTTATTTTAAAATATTACAAATTATGAGGTAAGTTGGTATTATGGCTAAGTGACTAAACACTAGTTTGTGAGTTTAGCAATGTGAATGCTTTTGTTTTGACACAGTACATAGTTTCAGTATTGGAGTATCATAGGATTCATTATTTTAAGATTGAGATTAATATTTCTGTTTATGGTCAAATGGGTGAGTGAGTGTAAGTGTGAACCACCAGGTGGTATTCGTGTAGTTAGTTGATGGGGTGTATCAGGGAGATAAGATGTTTTCTAATGGTAGTTTTGAAGGTGATGAATGTGTCTGCAGTTCTAGAGTTCTCAGGTAGGGTGTTCCAGATTTTAGGGCCTTTGACATACATTGAATTTGTGTAAAGGTTTAGTCGGACACGGGGAATGTCGTAGAGATGTTTGTGTCTGGTGTTATGCCTGTGGGTTCTGTCACAACTATCAAGAAAGCGTTTTAGGTCAAGGTTGATATTGGAGTTTAAGGTCCTGTAGATGTAGATTGCACAGTAGTAAGTGTGGAAGTTTAGATCTATGAAGAGTGGCAGGGTGTGTTGCCAGGGATGGGATTTAGTGATTATTCTTACTGCAGCTTTTTGTTGGGTTATTATTGGCTTTAGGTGAGTTGCTGCAGTTGATCCCCAAGCACAAATAGCATAGGTGAGGTATGGATAAATAAGTGAGTGGTATAGTGTGAGAAGGGCATTTTGCGGCACGTAGTACCGTATCTTGGAGAGGATCCCAACCGTTTTGGATACTTTTTTGGTTATGTGTTGGATATGGGTGCTGAAATTCAGGTTGTTGTCAAGGTATAGGCCTAGGAATTTGCCCTCATTATGTCTGGTAATTAGAGTGTTGTCGATCTTAATGTTAATTTGTGCATCTCCTGCTCTGCTACAAAACATAATATAGTAGGTTTTGTCAGTGTTAAGCGTAAGTTTATTGGCTGTCATCCAAGTCGATATTTTGATAAGCTACTCGTTAACAATGGTGTTGAGGGTGGCAAGATTAGGGTGAGAGATGACATAAGTCGTGTCGTCAGCAAAGAGAATGGGTTTCAGGTGTTGGGATACGTTTGGAAGATCATTGATGTATATGAGGAAGAGCAGGGGACCAAGGACACTTCCCTGCGGAACTCCAGTATCAAGTGGCCGTGTTGTTGATGGTGTGTCTTTAATGGTGACATACTGATACCTATTAGTAAGGTAAGATTTGAAATAAGCAAGCGCATGGCCTCTTATACCGTAATGGTCAAGTTTGTGGAGTAGGATGTCGTGGTCTACTGTGTCAAAAGCTTTTCTTAGGTCAATAAAAATTCCTAGTGGATATTCCTTATTTTCCAATGCTGTGTAAAGCAGATCTAGCATTTTTATGATTGCATCATTAGTGCCTTTATTTTTCCTGAATCCAAATTGGCAGGGATTGAGTATGTTTTGTGTTGTTATAAATGAATATAGTCTCCTGTGCACGAGTTTCTCAAAGATTTTGGATAGCAGTGGTATTGGCCTATAGTTGTTTAAGTCTGTAGGGTCACCACCTTTATGTATTGGTGTAACCCTTGCCATCTTGAGTAGTTTCGGGAAGGTGCTAGTCTCTAGTGACTTGTTAAAAAGTAATGAAATAGCATGCAAAAGGATATGGGCCGCTCGCTTGTACAGTAATGGTGGGACATTAGACAGATTCCCTGAGTTGTTTTCAAGTGACTTTATAATTAGTGCAAGATAGAAGGAATTTGGGAAATTCCCATCTAGGTAGTCCCCGGCATGGGCATTGGTATGTGGGATTTTATTGGCGAGATTAGATCCTATGGTTGAGAAGAAGTCGTTTATCTTGTTAGCTGTGTCAGTGGGATGTAGTGGTGTTTCATTAGGTTTAGTTAGGACAATATTCTTGGTTTTTTTCAGTTTGTGGGTCCCTAGAATCTGAGAGAGTGTTTTCCAGGTCTTTTTTATATCTCCTCTAGTGTCTGTGAATCTACTGGAGTAGTATAGTTGTTTGGCTTTCTTTATTACTTTGGTGAGAACTGATGAATAGTGTTTAAGAATATCTTTGTGTATTAAGCCCTGTCTATATTGCTTTTCATATTGGTGTTTCTTGTCAATGGATTTCAGAATGGTACTGGTTAGCCATGGGCAACCAAGCCGTTTGTTTGTGATCTGTTTCGTTTTTATAGGACAACGTTTGTTGTATAGTCTAAGTAATTTGTTTAGAAAAATGTCTGTCCAGTCATCAATACCATTGGCCTTGGAGAATTCTGTAGGCCAGTCAACAATCTCTAGGTCAGCTGTGAACTTCGTTATTGAGGCCTCGTCATGGAGTTTAAATGAGACTTTGTTGAATTCAAGTGGTGGTTTACTAATGTTTGTCAGGAGGAAGGTAGGGTAGTGGTCTGTAGTGCTATCTGTGATTATCCCTGATTTAAGGGGGGCTAGTATATTGGTCCATATGTGGTCTATTATGGTTGCACTTGACTCAGCGAGCCTGGTTGGTTTAGTTATTGTTGGTATGAGAAGTGTGTTGTTCATATTGTTGATGAAATCAGTTACAGGCTGATCATCTAGTAAGCCAAGGTTGATGTTAAAGTCTCCAGCTAAGAGAAGGTGGTGCTTATTCATTTGTCTGTTTGTTATTAGTGACTTTAATTTCTCACTGAAATTTGGGATGTTTGTGTGAGGTATCCAGTAAATGGCATCGATTGTTATAGGTGTCTTAAGGTTTTTTACAGTAAAATTAGCAAAAATGTATTCCCCATATTCGTCACTAAAGCAAGTGGTGCTAATACAAGATAATTGGTTAGAGTAATAGATTGCAATACCACCCCCAACTTGGTTTGGTCTGCAGTTGTGAATTGCTGTGTATCCTGGTAGAGGGTAGATATCTATTGTGTCCTGCTTAAGCCAGGTCTCAGTAAGAATAATGCAGGAGAAGGGTGCCTTTAGTGATTCAAGGAGTGCCAGGAGGTCATCATAGTGTTTGCTTAAGGATCTGATGTTGTAGTTAAGTACTGATAGACTTTTAGCATTGTTTAGGATAGTTCTGGCTTGTGTTGCTGTGTAATAAAGGCAGTTACTTTCCAATAGGTTTTGATTGGGTGTCAGATTATGGAGGTTTAGATCAGGGTCAACGTGATCAATCATCTTCTAGGTTTAAATTATGGTTATTTATATCCTGAGTTGTGTGTTGAGTTTTAGTGCTGATATCTGTAGTGGTAGGAAGTTTGGACAAGTATATAGCTAGAGTATTTTGGTCATATAGAGTATAGTCACTACTACACATAATGAAGTTGATGTTGTCTATGTGTTGTGCTGGAATGAACTAAAGTACAACTAGGTATAAACTAGTAATATAAAAATACAAATTTAAAATAGAACAAGACTCTCACTTGTAATTGCACTAAGGTCTAATATAATGACTTTTGTGTAGTCTATGTTTTGAGCTAAAATGAGCTATAGTACAACTAGATTTAATCTAATAATATAAAAATACAAATTAAAAATAGCACCAGTCTCTCACTAGTAATTGCACTATGGTCTAATGAAAATAAGTCACTCTGTCTGACTTTTTTGGGTTATCCTAGGTTCTCTACACATATGCTGCTATGTATGATAATTCTATGTAACTGAATTAACTTACTTAATCAGGGTATACTTGGATCATACCTGCTGTGATTAGGGCTGCTCCTTCATGCTGGTGTCCCATACCAGGGGAATTATCGGAGCTCGGCAGTAAGTTATTTTAAGGCTGCCCGAAATGCTTTGCATAGGATCCTTGTGGATCTAGCACTAATTTATGATTATAATATTAATAAATGAAATAATCACAATAAGACGTTTTCTCTGATTCACCAACACCAGAGAAACTGTGGATATACTCGTAACTCTGGGTAACTGCAGAAAACACTACTGTCGACTATCTTCACTCATAAATAGTGTCAACAGCACTCTAAAAATTGAGCTGCCCTGAGGCAGGGTGTGTTGCCGTGAGATTGGGTGTGTTTCAGTGAGCCCGGGTGTGTTGCTGTGAGATTGGGTGTGTTGAGCCTGGGTGTATTACCATGATAATTGGATGTGTTTCAGTGAGCCCGAGGGACAGGCACCTGGCAACATCTGTTGTTGGGGCAATGATGCATTCCCTAGAATGTTTGTTACTTGCTCATTACTCTGTAATTTGTTCATTATTATAACCATGTATGGACGTGTTTATGATTCAATACCTTTGTAACTTGTCAAGATTGTGACCAGCCCTACCTGGAGCTCATCACCTTTGTAACTTGGTAATGATTGTGACCAGATCTAGCTCATTCCCTTTTAACTTGTTCAGCTATCAAAACTTTGGGGCACAGTCCCTGGACCAATTATGTACCTCTGTAATCTTTTGATTACTGCCCACAGGATGGGTATGGGGTGCATAATAAAGATATTAAACTAAGGGTGTGTTGTTGTAAGACTGGGAGACCTGCTGTGAGCCTAGGTGCGTGGCTTTGAGACTGGGTGTGTTGCAGTGAGACTGGGTGTGTAACTGTGAGAAAGGATATCCTGCCGAGATATTGGATATGTTTCAGTGAGCCTGGGTGTGTCACTGTTATGCAGGTTACTGCAATATATATATATATATATATATATATATATATATATATATATATATATATATATATATATATATATATATATATATATATATATATATATATATATATATATATATATATATATATATATATTATAGGCATTACAATTTTTAGTGAAATGAGTACCCTGGCAGAAGAGGCAGTCTCTCTTTTCCTTGCCTGACCTCTTATTAACTGGGTTATACTTACTGAGGTACTTATTCCTCTTACCTTGATGTGAGGAACCACTATTACTGATTCCTGACTTGATATGTGCCTATTTAACTCTTAACTATGATTATTACCACTGGGATTATTTTTCCCTTTTGCGACTTGACAGATACTTCAGAGTCAGTATGTGTTATATCCTTAGAACTGTTTGGCTGACTGGTCTGCAATTGAACAATTAATTCCTGCCGACCTAGTCTGATTTCCTCCAGACCGTACTCTGGAGGTTTTGGCAAACCCACCCTTTGCATTAATAGGTTGACCAACTGCCTGGCTTACACCCTTTAATTTATTCAAAGCCTTACTTTTACAAGACAGTTTTCTTCCAATTCGTAATGTTGATTAATTAAAACATTCATTTCCATTCCATCTGCACAATTCTCCAGCAGATCTTTTTCACAGTCTTTAAACCACAATTTGTACCAATCAAATCTACTCTCTAAAACATCTAAATATAACTTTAATTCATTAGGGTTCACGGTTCTTTGATTCACTAAATCAAATGCCTTCGTCACATGGCTTTTAATAGCCTGTAATGATGCTTTCATTACTCTAAAATCCACGGACTTGTCAGCCACATTAACTCCATTAGATCCAGTCATGGTTAGAGAATTATTAAGTACTGATTATAACACTTAAGTAGGCGCCTTATAAGAGTAATTCTTGCACTTTACTCTTGTATAAATCCTAGCCACACATGTGCTAGCAATTAATTGGGCTAATTATCATCCACCACACGATCGATTAAACTTGTGTACCCTATACCCACTTCCTTCAATCAGTCACTTAATTATTAAGTAATTAATTCAATTATTTTTTTCACTGATTGCCTCCGGTTCAGGAAGGACCAGCGGGCAGATACGGTAAATTTTATAGGGCGATTACCTGTATGTACCTCAACATTATATACATACAAGTAAACTCATTGGGAGACAACCATATTGTTTACCGTAGTCACCCCGTGTAGACATGTGAGAAAACTTAACCACCCCTGGTCACGGCAAGTGGTTCCTTCGACCTCACAATCTTATCCATATCTATCCAAGACCAGTATGGATTGGATAGCACCCACAAGTACGGTGCTACTAATTAATTGTGGACTGTATAGATTATATTAGTTTAACTGAATGAAGGGGGGTGGGGTAGGTTACACATGGATATATCCATCAAGGAAAACACTTGTACATAATCTCACCACTTACCAGATATTCTCTGGTGGTCACTTGATGTAACTGGATCACTCATAACCTATCCAGTTACAACATACCTAACTGGCCAGTATCAGTCTGCTATAACTAGAAGGGTTACTTAACTGTGGGTGATTAATACTCCTTATTCCCTCCATTCACCATCTCATTCCGATGTCCTGCTACACCGACACGGTTCTTATTCCAGCAGGACGAGGTATCCGTCGGTTTGTCCCGGTTTAGAAGTCGTGATTCCATAAAGCTTCACTATCCTCGGTACGAGAATCACGCGTTCACTCGGAGCAGGGCGATCTATTTCACATCCCCCATTCTCTTAACTCAATGTAATTATCACTGATTACATTACCATTCACAAGACGATTTAACGTCTCATAATTATTATACACATTAGAGGTCACTCCATTAAGATCTGAGGCCGATGAGTGAGGATTAACACACGGGTATTTCCCCTGGACACACACCATGGCCGCGCACCAGTCACACCCGGTCAAACCATTATTCACTGATTTTACCAGCTTTTTACGGTGGTCCCGTAAATCACGTTCCCTCACTCTTCACCAGGAACAGTTACGACACTTCCTATTATGAAGTGAGGCCCATATTAATCCTTAGGCCGCCGTGAACGCCACTTTCCTGGTTTCATGCTTTCCCAGCCTCCTCACTACATTCAAAACACTCCCGCCTCCACGTGCCCCAGTTCGACCTATACCCCCGCACATCCGCGCATGCGCAAAGGGAACTCTTGATTCTATCCTATTGTCAAATACATTTTTGACTCATATCGACACATTAAACACCTATTAGGCGCTATAGCTTCGGAAAATCAAAAAAATTTCCACAATATATATATATATATATATATATATATATATATATATATATATATATATATATATATATATATATATATATATATACATATATACATGTATATATATATATATATATATATATATATATATATATATATATATATATATATATATATATATATATATCGGATCATTATTTAGTTGTAGCTACAGTTAGAGTAAGAGGTAGATGGGAAAAGAGGAAAATGGCAACAACAAGCAAGAGGGAGGTGAAAGTGTATAAACTCAGGGAGGAGGAAGTTCGGGTGAGATATAGGCAACTATTGGCAGAAAGGTGGGCTAGTGCAAATATGAGTAGTGGGGGGGTTGAAGAGGGTTGGAATAGTTTTAAAAATGCAGTATTAGAATGTGGGGCAGAAGTTTGTGGTTATAGGAGGCTGGGTGCAGGAGCAAAGAGGAGTGATTGTTGGAATGATGAAGTAAAGGGTGTTGTGGAAATTTATTTGCTCCCTAAAGTTCCACAGGACAGATACGACATACGAAGGGGTCCCAGCATAGCCGTAATGGGACGGCTGAGCTGTGTGGCCCTTATAACTCACCCAAACAAAAAGCGTTCTCCCCGAACATAAACACATTTCTCTCCCCGGGTTGGCGATTGATGGTAGGCACTTATTTATTTATAGATTTACCCTTAAGGGAAGGAGAAGGTAGTTTTACTGTTAGTATATTAATATTAGGTTTACTAAGGCAACTATAGATAATAATAATGTAGACCTAAGACCTTAACATAGGTAGTAATAGGCCGATAATGTAGGCAAACACTAGGATAAGTTAGCTAGGGAGAACTGGCAGCCCTAGTTTGAACGAAGAGACGAGGGTATGGAAGAGAGACCAGCTCGTTCTTCTTAAGACAGACACCAACTGGACAAGATGTGCCGTGATCAGCAGACGGGGCCCCCCACGTGTCTTCACATCTGAGACCTGGGGAAATCTGGTAGAGGCACCTCAATGTACCGTAGATGACCTCCGTCAGGCCCATACAGTAAGACAAGACCTCCACTTTTATCTCGTAGATTTCTGGCCAGTGTCTGGGGAGATTGTGAGTGAGTTGATCTATGGGCCCGGTGTGCAACAGGCAGTGCATGCCCAGTAAGTACCAGTGTCTCAGAGCAGTCTGGAAGCTAGTGTCCGTGTCTGCATAGTTATACTAGGGGATACATACCCTCTTGGATATAGGAATTTCTGAGGTGCAGGCAGGACACTAATAACGATTGAATATTGCAGGAATTAAGGTTCCTGGTTGCACGTGGCTTCTGAGGGGAAGTCCAAAGGGGCTAAGGCTAACCTTAGGGAAGTTGAAGATCAGGATATATGCTGCAACACCAAGTAAGTTAGTCCTTTATACGTGCATGCAAGCGAGTTTCTTGCAACATCAATCATTTGTGAAAATCTGTCCTATAAGCCACTTGTGATGCTGAGGTACCCACCTCAGAGCTCGGTGTCAACAGAGTTTGCCAGGGTAGGTGACTCACTTGGAGGCAGCCCACACAAATTTTCACAGGTGTGATAAAAGAGAAAAAGTTAGCATTTGAGAGTTTTTACAAAGCAGAAGTGTTATAAGAAGAGTAGAGTATATGGAGAGTAAAAGAAAGGTAAAGAGAGTGGTGAGAGAGTGCAAAAGGAGAGCAGATGATAGAGTGGGAGAGGCAGTGTCAAGAAATTTTAATGAAAATAAGAAAAAAATTTGGAGTGAGTTAAACAAGTTAAGAAAGCCTAGAGAAAGAATGGATTTGTCAGTTAAAAACAGAGTAGGGGAGTTAGTAGATGGGGAGATGGATGTTTTGGGTAGAAGGCGAGAATATTTTGAGGAACTTTCAAATGTCGACGAAGAAAGGGAGACTGTAATTTCATGCACTGGCCAGGGAGGTATACAATCATTTAGGAGTGAAGAACAAGTTGTGAGTGTGGGGGAGGTGCGTGAGGCATTATGTAGAATGAAAGGGGTAAAGCAGCTGGAAATGACGGGATCATGACAGAAATGTTAAAATCAGGGGGGGAAATAGTGTTGGAGAGGTTGGTATTTTTGTTTAATAAATGTATGAAAGAGGGGAAGGTACCTAGGGATTGGCAGAGAGCATGTATAGTCCCTTTATATAAAGGGAAGGGGGACAAAAAAGATTGTAAAAATTATAGAGGAATAAGTTTACTGAGTATACCAGGAAAAGTGTACGGTAGGATTATAATTGAAAGAATTAGACAGAATGTAGGATTGCGGATGAGCAAGGAGGTTTCAGAGTGGGTAGGGGATGTGTAGATCAAGTGTTTACATTGAGGCATATATGTGAACAGTATTTAGATAAAGGTAGGGAAGTTTTTATTGCATTTATGGATTTAGAAATGGCATATGATATATATATATATATATATATATATATATATATATATATATATATATATATAGACAGCAACCACCCAGGGAAGTACTACCGTCCTGCCAGATGACTGTGAAACAAAAACCTGTAACTGTTTTGCATGATGGTAGGATTGCTGGTTTCTTTTTCTGTCTCATAAACACGCTAAGATAACAGGGATATCTTGCTACTCCTACTTACACTTTGGTCACACTTCATAGACACGCACATGCATATATATATATATACATACATCTAGGTTTTTCTCCTTTTTCTAAATAGCTCTTGTTCTTTTTTATTTCTTCTATTGTCCATGGGGAAGTGGAAAAGAATCTTTCCTCCGTAAGCCATGCGTGTCGTATGAGGCGACTAAAATGCCGGGAGCAATGGGCTAGTAACCCCTTCTCCTGTATACAATTACTAAAAAAGAGAAGAAGAAAAACTTTATAAAACTGGGTTGCTTAAATGTGCGTGGATGTAGTGCGGATGACAAGAAACAGATGATTGCTGATGTTATGAATGAAAAGAAGTTGGATGTCCTGGCCCTAAGCGAAACAAAGCTGAAGGGGGTAGGAGAGTTTCAGTGGGGGGAAATAAATGGGATTAAATCTGGAGTATCTGAGAGAGTTAGAGCAAAGGAAGGGGTAGCAGTAATGTTAAATGATCAGTTATGGAAGGAGAAAAGAGAATATGAATGTGTAAATTCAAGAATTATGTGGATTAAAGTAAAGGTTGGATGCGAGAAGTGGGTCATAATAAGCGTGTATGCACCTGGAGAAGAGAGGAATGCAGAGGAGAGAGAGAGATTTTGGGAGATGTTAAGTGAATGTATAGGAGCCTTTGAACCAAGTGAGAGAGTAATTGTGGTAGGGGACTTGAATGCTAAAGTAGGAGAAACTTTTAGAGAGGGTGTGGTAGGTAAGTTTGGGGTGCCAGGTGTAAATGATAATGGGAGCCCTTTGATTGAACTTTGTATAGAAAGGGGTTTAGTTATAGGTAATACATATTTTAAGAAGAAGAGGATAAATAAGTATACACGATATGATGTAGGGCGAAATGACAGTAGTTTGTTGGATTATGTATTGGTAGATAAAAGACTGTTGAGTAGACTTCAGGATGTACATGTTTATAGAGGGGCCACAGATATATCAGATCACTTTCTAGTTGTAGCTACACTGAGAGTAAAAGGTAGATGGGATACAAGGAGAATAGAAGCATCAGGGAAGAGAGAGGTAAAGGTTTATAAACTAAAAGAGGAGGCAGTTAGGGTAAGATATAAACAGCTATTGGAGGATAGATGGGCTAATGAGAGCATAGGCAATGGGGTCGAAGAGGTATGGGGTAGGTTTAAAAATGTAGTGTTAGAGTGTTCAGCAGAAGTTTGTGGTTACAGGAAAGTGGGTGCAGGAGGGAAGAGGAGCGATTGGTGGAATGATGATGTAAAGAGAGTAGTAAGTGAGAAAAAGTTAGCATATGAGAAGTTTTTACAAAGTAGAAGTGATGCAAGGAGGGAAGAGTATATGGAGAAAAAGAGAGAAGTTAAGAGAGTGGTGAAGCAATGTAAAAAGAGAGCAAATGAGAGAGTGGGTGAGATGTTATCAACAAATTTTGTTGAAAATAAGAAAAAGTTTTGGAGTGAGATTAACAAGTTAAGAAAGCCTAGAGAACAAATGGATTTGTCAGTTAAAAATAGGAGAGGAGAGTTATTAAATGGAGAGTTAGAGGTATTGGGAAGATGGAAGGAATATTTTGAGGAATTGTTAAATGTTGATGAAGATAGGGAAGCTGTGATTTCGTGTATAGGGCAAGGAGGAATAACATCTTTTAGGAGTGAGGAAGAGCCAGTTGTGAGTGTGGGGGAAGTTCGTGAGGCAGTAGGTAAAATGAAAGGGGGTAAGGCAGCCGGGATTGATGGGATAAAGATAGAAATGTTAAAAGCAGGTGGGGATATAGTTTTGGAGTGGTTGGTGCAATTATTTAATAAATGTATGGAAGAGGGTAAGGTACCTAGGGATTGGCAGAGAGCATGCATAGTTCCTTTGTATAAAGGCAAAGGGGATAAAAGAGAGTGCAAAAATTATAGGGGGATAAGTCTGTTGAGTGTACCTGGTAAAGTGTATGGTAGAGTTATAATTGAAAGAATTAAGAGTAAGACGGAGAATAGGATAGCAGATGAACAAGGAGGCTTTAGGAAAGGTAGGGGGTGTGTGGACCAGGTGTTTACAGTGAAACATATAAGTGAACAGTATTTAGATAAGGCTAAAGAGGTCTTTGTGGCATTTATGGATTTGGAAAAGGCGTATGACAGGGTGGATAGGGGGGCAATGTGGCAGATGTTGCAAGTGTATGGTGTAGGAGGTAGGTTACTGAAAGCAGTGAAGAGTTTTTACGAGGATAGCGAGGCTCAAGTTAGAGTATGTAGGAAAGAGGGAAATTTTTTCCCAGTAAAAGTAGGCCTTAGACAAGGATGTGTGATGTCACCGTGGTTGTTTAATATATTTATAGATGGGGTTGTAAGAGAAGTAAATGCGAGGGTCTTGGCAAGAGGCGTGGAGTTAAAAGATAAAGAATCACACACAAAGTGGGAGTTGTCACAGCTGCTCTTTGCTGATGATACTGTGCTCTTGGGAGATTCTGAAGAGAAGTTGCAGAGATTGGTGGATGAATTTGGTAGGGTGTGCAAAAGAAGAAAATTAAAGGTGAATACAGGAAAGAGTAAGGTTATGAGGATAACAAAAAGATTAGGTGATGAAAGATTGAATATCAGATTGGAGGGAGAGAGTATGGAGGAGGTGAACGTATTCAGATATTTGGGAGTGGACGTGTCAGCGGATGGGTCTATGAAAGATGAGGTGAATCATAGAATTGATGAGGGAAAAAGAGTGAGTGGTGCACTTAGGAGTCTGTGGAGACAAAGAACTTTGTCCTTGGAGGCAAAGAGGGGAATGTATGAGAGTATAGTTTTACCAACGCTCTTATATGGGTGTGAAGCGTGGGTAATGAATGTTGCAGCGAGGAGAAGGCTGGAGGCAGTGGAGATGTCATGTCTGAGGGCAATGTGTGGTGTGAATATAATGCAGAGAATTCGTAGTTTGGAAGTTAGGAGGAGGTGCGGGATTACCAAAACTGTTGTCCAGAGGGCTGAGGAAGGGTTGTTGAGGTGGTTCGGACATGTAGAGAGAATGGAGCGAAACAGAATGACTTCAAGAGTGTATCAGTCTGTAGTGGAAGGAAGGCGGGGTAGGGGTCGGCCTAGGAAGGGTTGGAGGGAGGGGGTAAAGGAGGTTTTGTGTGCGAGGGGCTTGGACTTCCAGCAGGCATGCGTGAGCGTGTTTGATAGGAGTGAATGGAGACAAATGGTTTTTAATACTTGACGTGCTGTTGGAGTGTGAGCAAAGTAACATTTATGAAGGGGTTCAGGGAAACCGGCAGGCCGGACTTGAGTCCGGGAGATGGGAAGTACAGTGCCTGCACTCTGAAGGAGGGGTGTTAATGTTGCAGTTTAAAAACTGTAGTGTAAAGCACCCTTCTGGCAAGACAGTGATGGAGTGAATGATGGTGAAAGTTTTTCTTTTTCGGGCCACCCTGCCTTGGTGGGAATCGGCCGGTGTGATAATAATAATCAAAAATATATATAGACATATATATATATACATAGATATATATATATATATATATATATATATGTCGTGCCGAATAGGCAGAACTTGCGATCTTGGCTTAAATAGCAACGCTCATCTTGCCATATAGGACAAGTGAAAATTTGTGTGTGCAGTAATTTCGCCAAAATCATTCTGAACCTAACGAAAAAAATATATTTCACTGTGTTTGTTTAGTATTAAATTACTGTAAACAAATCTAAAATATATTTAGTTGGGTTAGGCTAAAATAAATTCTTCTTGTTATAATAAGGTTAGGTAAGTTTTCTAAGATTCTTTTGGTGCAAAATTAAATTTTTTTACATTAACATTAATGAAAAAATATATCTTTAAACGTATAAAAGAAAATTTCAGAAAGGACTTAATTTTAAATGAGTTCTTGCTAATTGACCAGTTTTACATATTCGGCACGACATATATATATATATATATACATATATACATATATATATATATATATATATATATATGTATATATATATGTATATATATATATATATATATTTTTTTTTATATATGTAGGGAAGTACCACCTCTATAGCTGGAATGGGGACCCTCATCCTCAGAGAAGACAATAAACGTACCTCAGAGAAAACTCAAGGTTCTCCCCGTAGCTGTTTGAATATTTTCTTCTCCTACCACCCCCTATATATTTTTTTATTCTATGTGAACATTTATTAATAAACAAAATACATTTACAGAAAAAAACATAAACATGAATACAATGGCACAAAGTATCAAAGATGATGAATTTCCTCCAGCTCCTGCGAGGCTGGACGTGAGCCAAGTATGCAGCAAGCATTTCCCCTCTGGATGGCGATGCTGAGGCGCTGGAACATGAAAGTGGCTGCCCTTGGGTCCCTGGTGGTGTCGATGAGTCTGGAACCCAATTCTTTAAGAAAACGTGTGGCATTTTTTCCCCATGATCCCAAGGTCTCTGATCCCACTGGGACAAATTGATACTGTTGGCTAATGTCCCTGTACTTGCTGATCTTGTACTCCTCCCTGTGGTCAGCAGCTCCTCCCTGTCGCCCCACACTGTGATGGATATAGGTGTCAGCCAGTGTGGACACACAGGTATAGTCCCATGCTAAGAGCTTGCCATTCTTCCAAGGATAGATGGTGATCCCGTCGGGGCGGTTTGCTGGGTTGTGGGTATTGTTTGCTGCAAGTGATCGTGGCTCCCTCTCGGCAGGGCATCCAGCTGTAGCAAGGGTTCTCTTAATGATGTCGTTGACCTCATTGTGTCTTGCATGCCAGCCCTTGGTTTTGGAACAGTTAAGACCATGTAGACCGTATTGGTCTGCTTGCACTTCGCCGCAAATACACATATATTCTGTGTGAATTGGGGCAGCAAGGCGCAGAGCCACTGCAATACGGAGGGTCTTAGGGTCGAGTCGCGTTCCCATTGCCGATATGGGAACTGTTTGGAGGAAGTCCCCGGAGTGATGTGCACTCACAGCCTGGAGACGGGCAATCTCCCAATCTGATGTTGCAGCCCTGAGCATGTTGGCAAGCACCTTTTCAGCAATTGGGCTATCCCAGCTTGACTGTTTGTGAGCCAGTGCTGCACTAGGGTTTGGTGCTGGAGCAGCAAGAGTCTCCCATTCGGTGATGGCACTGGCATAGCTAGGGTCTTCTATTCCTGCTGAGTCACTGAGGGTGTCAGGAAGAATTTGTCTTATCAACTCGTTTGATGCAATGGAAGAGGATAGGAAAGCTGGTAGAGCAATCTGGGAGGATCTGCGTACTCCTAGCCCTCCAAGCCTGACCGGAAGTGAGGCTTGCAACCACTGTCCATCGTCAAGGGAAAGATTCAAAACACTCTCTAGCATGGCCTTCATTAGAGAGTCATATTCCTTGAGTTTTGGACTGCTGAAGGCTGAGGAGCATCTCAGAAAATAGGTAAGTTTTGGGGTTGACAGGCACCTGTTGAGTAGGTAGAAGGCATCGTGTGTGTCAATGTCTTTCATCCTGCTTTCCATCGTCCGGAGGTCTAAGACTTTTTTTCCTAGGATCAGATCGATGGCATTGGACCCAAGAGGAGCACCGAGGAGAGTGCTATTGGCTGGATCAATGGCTCGTGCTCCTGGTAAAACGGTACTAATATTCTGAATCAACTGTTGATTGGTAGAAACTATTTCACATTTGGTGGGGTTTAAAGAAAGGCCCAGGCTTTCTCCCATGTCTTTAATTTTACTGATGTCCTCCAGGAGAGATTCTATTGTGCCAGCTAGGGTACCGTCGTCCAGGAACCAGATATTGAGCTCGCTGGAGAGTGCCTCCATGACTTCCTTGATGACCAAACAAAATAGAAAGGGGGCGAGAGGGTCCCCCTGTTGCACGCCCTCACACGAGTCAATTTCATGGTCCCCAAACAATAGTTTGGAAGTCACACTATAACACGATTCTATGAAGGGATAAAGGGAAGGGAAGTTTCTATAAACTGCTTGGAGAGCAGCATCCCTTCTGACTGAGTTGAAAGCATTGGCAAAGTCCAATTTGACCAAGGCTTTTTCATAGGACATGTTTTTGATATATACTCGTGCTGCATGGGCAGCTGCTTCACAGCCCTGTTGAACGCCGAAACCGAGCTGAGTTGGTTTCAGCACTGCAGGAGCCTCTTGACTCACCCTTCTTACTGCAGCCTTGGCGACTAGGCGCCGAAGGGTGTTACCCACTGCAATGGGCCTGATTCCGCCATTCTTTTTCCGGAGGGCACACAATGAGGCACCAAAGAAAAAGGGTCTGATGGCCTCTGGGACACCGCCAGCCAGGCACAGGTTGGAAAATTTGGTGAGTTCAGACAGCAGCCTCTCTGAAACCTCACCAAGTGCTGGATTGAGTATTTGTTTTAAGTGTAGAGGCCTTAAACCGGTGAAACCTCCTGCTGAACCCTGTGGAAATGACATAGCAGCTTTATACACATCAGCATCCTGTAAGGTTAGATGTTCTTCGCCTGCTGCAATGTCAGGGAGGTCAATGTTGGTACTGGGAGCCCTGGGTGGATGTTTGTCCTTCAGAGCTTGCGCCGTGCTGACGTCCTTGGGAACGATGGTATCCTCACTGGTTATAAGTCTCAAAGCTCCAATAGTATTACCCTCTTCTATATTTTTGCTAATTTGGGCTCTGATTTTTGAGGTGTCGGGTGTCCTGTTGTTGGCATTTGCCCGGCGGGTGTTTGTCGCCCTAGGGGGGAGACGGACGAGGTTGTCATCCCTTGGGAATGCATTTATTGCCCTAATAACATGTGTTGCTAGTGACTTGTCCCTCCTTTGTGGGACAGCCAAACAGGCATTGCCAAAAAGCAGCAAGTTGTGCCAGGATCTGTTGTTTGAATTAGCATCGTTGACTTTCTTCAAAAGGTCAGTGAATTTGCTAGCGGCTTGAGGGCGAGCTGCTTTGGGGATGTGTGTCAGAGTCCTGGTGGATGTTAATTTGATTGCAGATTTGAGGTCCTCTGTAGAGGTGAAGTCACGGTAGCTGTCAGCCCTGTCTGCTGGGGGAGGCTGTTGGTTGTTCTCATTTGGAGCTCTCCTGGAGCCTAGACATCTATTGTGTGCATGGATGTTGCCAGATGTGGGATTGAGTGCACATTCCCTGTGGCACACCCGGCAGATGCCTCGTGAACGACAGCTTTGACTCTGTCGTGAAGATTCCTGGGAACCCGCGACTACTTGTGACATTGCTGATATCGTGGGGGTGGGAGGGCGCCAGCTGTGGGGTGACGGGTGAAGGGCAGCATGGATGCATGGGGGATGAGGGTGGGGGAGTATCGAGCGGCGGAACTTGTAATTGGTGGGGCACTAAACGGCAACACCCTTGGTCAGGAAGTCAGTGGGCCTAGGCTGGGATGAGGGGAGGGGATCTGGGATGGGGAAGGGGGGAGGGAGTGGCCCTGTGTGTTCGCTCAAGACGCACATCACTGACTAACTTTTGCTAATTGTTATACACTTATTGTTCCATTTAGAAAAAAACCCTCGCCATTTGGCACACTAATCACCATGCTCACACTATTAACAATTTTTTGAGAGACGCCAGTCTTTCCCAGTCAAATACGTGTCCAACTGGACGTTTAATGTGTCCACCCAAAACACTAACATTATATATACATTTATGGAGTATATTCCCCACTTTATATTCAAGTTATCTTCACATTTATACAGTACTAATCATAGTACTAAGGGAAGAGAGCACAACTTTGTAGTACCCACAGTCAGTGGCCAGGCTTCAAACACCTTTTATTGTACAGCAATAAAGGAATGGAACAGACTGCCCGACATGTCAAAGCCAGTCATAGAACGAACCAGTTCAAGAAGAGAGACAAAAGGTGCCTAATAAATGTAGCGACAGAAAAGGAGAAGAATTATTTTTTTTTTTTTATTTTTTACTTAACACACAAAATTCACCTTAAACAAGAAAATAATAGAGCCTACTAAGTTGGAGAATACACTGGACCTCATATTCACTAACAATGATGATCTGATACCAAATGTCAACATATCAAAAACAATATACTCAGATAACAACATAATCGAGGTTCAGACATGTATGCGCGGAACTCCAGACCGACAAAATGTGACCAGTCACGAGTGAGCCTTCACCAAATTCAAATTCAATAACAAGAACATAAAGTGGGACCAAGTAAACCAAGTCCTAAACGATATAAGCTGGGAAGATAGCCTTAGCAACACAGACCCCAACTTATGCTTACAACAGATTAACTCTCTGGCACTCAATGTATGCTCAAGGCATGTAAAGTAGAAGGAGACAGGCGCTCCCTTTACAGGCGAAGGCAAAGAATAACAGAGCGGCTAAAAGAGGTCAATATATCTGTAATGTGTAGGGAGATACTGGTCAGAGAAATAGCAAACATCGAACTAAAGCTTAAGGAATCTTATAGGAGTGAGGAATCGCGGGAAGAACTAGAAGCCATAAATGAAATCGAAAGAAACCTAAAATATTTCTTTTCTTATGCCAAATCAAAATCGAGAACAACATCCAGTATTGGGCCCCTACTTAAATGGGATAGGTCCTACACAGATGACAGCAAGGAAATGAGTGAGCTACTCAAGTCCCAATATGACTCAGTTTTTAGCAAACCGCTAACCAGACTGAGAGTCGAAGATCTAAATTATTTTTTTATGAGAGAGCCACAGAATTTGGTAAACACAAGCCTGTCTGATGTTATCCTGACGCCAAATGACTTCGAACAGGTGATAAATGACATGCCCATGCACTCTGCCCCAGGGCCAGACTCACTGAATTCCGTGTTCATCAAGAACTGCAAGAAGCCCCTATCACGTGCTTTTAACATCCTATGGAGAGGGAGCATGGACACTGGGGTCGTTCCACAGTTACTAAGAGCAACAGACATAGCCCCACTCCACAAGGGGGGCAGTAAAGCAATAGCAAAGAACTACAGAAAGATAGCACTAACATCCCATATCATAAAAATCTTTGAAAGGGTCCTAAGAAGCAAGATCGCCACCCTTCTAGATACCCATCAATTACACAACCCAGGGCAGCATGGGTTTAGAGCAGGTCGCTCCTGTCTGTCCCAACTACTGGATCACTATGACAAGGTCCTGGATGCACTAGAAGACAAAAAGAATGCAGGTGTAATATACACAGACTCTGCAAAAGCCTTCGACAAGTGTGACCATGGTGTAATACCGCACAAAATGCATGCTAAAGGAATAACAGGAAAAGTTGGTAGATGGATCTATAATTTCCTGACAAATAGAACGCAAAGAGTAGTAATCAACAGAGTAAAGTCTGAGGCGGCTATGGTGAAAAGCTCTGTTCCACAAGGCTCCCATCTTGTTCTTCATCCTCATATTAGACATAGACAGGGATATAAGCCATACCACCAAGTCTTCCTATGCAGATGAAACCCGAATCTGCATGACTCCAGGCGGATATCAACCAAATCTTTAAATGGGCAGCAGAAAATAATATGAAGTTCAACATGAGAAATTTCAGTTACTCCGATATGGTAAACCTAAGGAAATTAAAATTTCATCAGAGTATAAAACAAATTCCAACCACTCAATAGAGCGAAAAACTAATGTCATAGACCTGGGAGTGATCATGTCGGAGGATCTCACCTTAAAAGACCATAACATTGTATCAATCGCATATGCTAGAAAAATGACAGGAGGGATTTTTTATTTATTTATTTATTTATTTATTTACAATTTGAGCATACATACAGAGGTACAAAAAAATACAGATAAGAGCAGCATGCCAAAGCCACTTATACTATGCATAGCATTACGGGCTGGCTTAAAATTAACTAAGCAATGATGAAATCAGTGATAATACATTATTGTAAACAGATAACTATAAAGCACAAGTGAGTATTACAAAGACAGGTCATATGGTTGCATGCATTGTTGTACATTCAGTCGTATGGAGTATTCTGTTAGGTAGTGTATTTAAAAAATAATGAAGTTAGATTGGGTTTTAGGTTTAACATTTATGTGATATAATTGTGAGAAACATTTAAGATATACAATTTATAAGGTTCAGTTATTCAGTATTTATTTGGTTTTGGGTGAGTAAGTGATCTTTGAGAAGAGACTTGAATTTATAAACAGGTAGTGTTTCTTTTATATTTACAGGTAATGAATTCCAGATTTTAGGGCCTTTTATGTGCATTGAGTTTTTGCATAGTGTGAGATGGACACGAGGAACATCAAAGAGTGATCTGTGCCTTGTGTTATGGTCATGTGTTCTGTTGAGGTTGGCAAGGAGATGTTTGAGGGGAGGGTTAATATCAGAGTTAAGTGTTCTATGTATGTAATAGGTGCAGTAATAAGTATGGATGTTTTGTATGGTGAGTAGGTTTAGTGTATTGAATATTGGTGGAGTGTGCTGCCTGTAGTGAGAATTTGTTATCATTCTAACTGCAGCCTTTTGTTGGGTAATTAGTGGTCTGAGATGGTTAATTGTTGTTGAGCCCCATGCACAAATTCCATAGGTGAGATAGGGGTAAATAAGAGAGTGATATAGGGCCAGGAGGGCTGACTGTGGAACATAGTACCGTATCTTCGATAGTATGCCTACAGTCTTGGAAATTTTCTTAGAAATTTGTTGTATATGTGTATGAAATTTGAGTCTATTATCAAGGTGGATTCCTAAGAATTTTCCCTCTGTTAGCTTTGTGATAGGTGATCCGTTTATCATTATGTTAAGAGGGACATCTGTAGCTCTGTTACCAAACTGAATGAAGTAGGTTTTGTCAATGTTTAGTGTAAGTTTGTTAGTCCTCATCCAGGTAGATATTTTCTGTAATTCGGCATTTACAGTATTGGCTAGCGTGACTGGGCTCGGGTGACAGAAGATGTATGTAGTGTCATCTGCAAATAGTGTGGGTTTGAGTAATTGCGAAGCATTTGGAAGGTCATTTATGTATAGGAGAAAGAGAAGAGGGCCAAGGACACTTCCCTGTGGGACACCAACTGTAATTGGTTGTGCAGAAGAGTTTGCCCCATTTGCGTACACATATTGGCTTCTGTTGCTGAGGTATGACTTGAGGTAGTTGAGGGAGTGCCCTCTTATACCATAGTGTGACAATTTTACGTGGAGCAAGTCATGGTCAACTGTATCAAAAGCTTTACTTAAGTCAATGAAGATCCCCAGTGGGACTTCTTTTTTCTCTATTGCAGTGTATATATGTTCTAGCATGTGTATAATAGCATCATTAGTATTTTTATTAGGCCTGAATCCAAATTGGTAGGGGTTGAGTATGTTTTGGGAGATAAGGTAGGAGTAGATTCGTTTATGAATTAATTTTTCGAAGATTTTTGAGAGAGGGTGTAAGTTGGATATTGGCCTATAGTTATTCAACTCTGTTTGGTCTCCTCCTTTGTGGATCAGGGTGACCCTTGCTATTTTGAGTACTGTAGGGAAGGTGGAGGATTCAATGTATTTGTTAAAGAGTGTTGCAATGATTGGTGATAGCACTTGTGACACTTTTTTGTATATAAAGGGTGGTAAGGTATTTAAATCTCCTGCCTTGTTTTTTAGTGCGTTGATAATAAAGGAGACTTCGTATGGGTTAGTCGGAGCTAGGAACAGTGTGTTCGGGTAGTTGCCGGTGAGGTAGTCATTTGGTGGGGTATCTGAGCTTGGGATTTTATTGGCAAGGTTTTGTCCTATAGTGGAGAAGAAATCATTGAGTCTGTTTGCTGTTTCTGTTGGTGGGAGTTGGGGTTCATCTGATTTTGCTAATTTTATTTCGCTATTTCGCGATATCTTCTTTGTTCCCAGAATTTCTGATAGGGTTTTCCAGGTCTTTTTTATATCACCTCGTAAGTTGGATAATCTGTTCTCATAATACAATTTTTTTGCCCTTCTTATCAGGCTGGTTAGGATTGACGAGTAACGTTTTGTTTGGTCTCTGGTTATGTGACCCATTCTGTACTGTTTTTCATATTGGTGTTTTGTATTTATGGATTTGAGAATGCTGGGTGTTAGCCAGGGACTGTTCAGTCTCTTAGCTGTCATCTGTTTAGTTTTTTTTAGGGCAGTGCTTGTTATAGAGGTATTGGGTCTTTTTTAGAAAATTATTAATACATTCGTCAATATCTGTATAGATTTCTAGCTCAGTGTGCCAATCAATGTTTGCTACTGCTGTTGTGAAGTTATTAATGGCTGCCTCATTGTGAAGTCTGAAGGTGACTTTAGTAGTGTCTTGGGGTAGTTTACCAAGAGTTGTTATGAGGAAAGTAGGGTAGTGGTCTGTGGTATTATCTGTAATTATGCCTGATTTTAAAGGGGATAGTGTGTTGGTCCAGATGTGGTCAAGTAGGGAAACACTAGTCTCTGTAACTCTTGTAGGTTTTGTTACTGTTGGTAGTAGCATACAGTTACTCATTGTGTTTGTGAATTCAGTAACGTGTGGGTCCTGGTCTTGCAGGAGATTTATATTGAAGTCACCTGAGAGTAGTCAGTGATCTTTGTTCATGCGTGCATCAGTTATCATACTTCCTAGGTTTTGACTAAATTGGCTAATGTTTGACTGTGGAACTCTGTAGATGTTTATCAATGTGAGAGGTTTTTGTAGGTATTTAGATTTGAATTTAGCTATTATATATTCCCCATGTTCATCCCTTGTGCAAGTATTAGTGATACATTCTAGTTGGTCTGAGTAGTATAATGGCTGTGCCACCCCCTTGTTGGTCTGGCCTACAGTTGTGTATGGCTGTGTAACCAGGAATGGCATAGACATCTGTACTATCAGGCTTTAGCCAGGTTTCAGTTAGTGTAATGATGGACATATTGGCATGTAAGGAATTTAGTAATGCTATGAGGTCATCGTAATGCTTGCTTAAAGATCTGATATTGTAGTTAAAGATAGTTATGTTGTTGTTGGCACTGAGAAGTGCCTTTGATTGTTCTGCTGTGTAGTAATTACAGTAACTGTTTGATTCATTTAAGTCATTAAATAAGAGGTTGGTATCAGGATCAATGCTTGTAATCTTTTTTTTTTTTTTTTTTTATTCGCCGGTATTCTCCCGGCCCGGGTCTTTTCCAAGTAGTGGTGACCCGGCCTTGGCTCCCTATCTGGGGAGTGTCTCGAGACTTAAGTCTCCCATGGGAGGAGGTACAGTACCTCCTCATCTTTGGGACCAAGTGTCCCCAGGCCTAGCCACATTCCCCGCCCTCACGGGGCTCGTAGGGAGAAGCTAGGCCTCTGGTCTGCCATCTACCCCGCCTCAAAGGGGCTCGTGGGGATGGCAGTCTTACGAGCTGCAGATGGTAGCAAGCTCAGGCTGTCTCTGCTTGTAATCATAAGATTTGTAGTGAATCTATGGTTAGAATTAAGTATAAAACAAAGTAAATAATCTTAAGTTAAAAAATAGCACCTGAATTATTTAACAAATGTAAAATAATGAGCTAAGGTAGTTTTTTTTTTTTTTTTTTTTTTTTTAAGCTAAAATAATGGAGACAATATAAAAGGGACTAATACAAATAAAGTGATGATCAAATAATGGAGCTTGGGAATATGATAGTAGGTAGTACTATAAAGGTAATTTTTTAAAGTTAGAATTATAGTATAAAATTATAATATAAAAGGGACTAATATAGGTTGTGGTGAACAATAAAGTGGTAATCAAATAAATGAGCTTTGGAATATAATGGCAAAATTGTGAACTTATTCTACTTTAGCACCTGAGAATAGCACCTTGATTATTTTAACAATTGTGAATATATAAACTAGGGTAGTTATATAAAGCTAAAATAAAGGAGAAAATATATAAGGGACTAAAATTAAGTAATGGTAAACAAAGTTAAATGGACAGATGGTAGGAATTATAATATAAACTTATAATATAAAAATACAATTTGAAATGGTACTTGCAATTGCACTAGAGTCTGGTATAGGTTGTTGACAAGATCAAGATTATAACTAGATTTAAATTGACAAAATAAAATTCACAATTAAAGTACCAAAAGAATAATAGTAAAAAAATAACAATGGTAATGTCTTGGTTATAATATAATAGTAAGATGGTAGACAGATAGTAAATGTGGTATTAAAACAGGTAAAGGTAATTAGACAAGTAATGGTTATTAATTGTCAAAAATGTTAAGAGTAAATTGAAATTTTACTAAAAATGATAATTATTAATTTTAGTAAGTAATATCAATTGATAGTATTTAAAAAAATATGAGGTAGTAATATGGACAGAGAAAGTATCAATTCAGCTAATGTTTAAGCGAACAATAGTAAATAACAAAATCACATAAGGTGACTTATGCTTACTAGTAAAATCACAAAATGAGGTAGTTGATTATTTAATTACTAAGAGATTGCACAATGAAATTTGAACAATAATGGAGCAAAACATACACTACACTACGTAGGCTTTTAAAACTAGGGATGCCAAGTCAATGATGACACACTTCAGGTCACTTGTTATATCTAGGCTGGAATATTGCTGCACACTAACACCACCCTTCAAGGCAGGTGAAATTGCTGACCTAGAAAATGTGCAGAGAACCTTCATGGCACGCATAACGGACATTAAACACCTCAATTACTGGGAGCACTTGAAGTTCCTGAACCTGAACTCCCTGGAATGCAGGCGGGAGAGATACATGATTATATACACCTGGAAAATCCTAGAGGGACTAGCACCGAACTTGCACACGAAAATCACTCACAACGAAAGCAAAAGACTCGGCAGACGATGCAACATCCCCATATCATGTCCCACCATTATTGTACAAGCGAGCGGCCCATGTCCTTTCGCATGCTATTTCATTACTTTTTAACAAGTCACTAGAAACTAGCACCTTCCCGAAACTACTCAAGACGGCAAGGGTTACACCACATCATTTCTGTCATGATCATCATGTTCCCTGTGAAAATCATTTCAATCTAATCATTAATAATGGATGGGGAACAAGCAATAGGCCAAAATCTTACTTTCGAGATAATCGCAGAAAATGCGCGCAAGCCTTATTTACGTCAAAAGATTCACGAAATTGCGCTATTTTGGGCCTTTTCAACGCATTATAAGTGATTTCTTAGTGTTTCCCGTGTTGAAACTCCGTTTTCTTTGAATACACGAGAGTTGATAGAGAAAACCATATACATGTATTTATAAGCAGGAACATGGCTAGACAAAGGTCTCCGATGACTGCACACTACGGTATAATATCACACTTATTATTGTTTTGGCCCTCTTTATTATGCTTTTATTTTATGTATCTTATGTCCGATATCATTACAGAATAAATGGTATAAGCAGATAAAGTGTATTAGTAATAATAGCGCCAATATAAAGACATTTGTTGAGAGTCCCAGACTGGTGATCTAGCAATTATCATCGTCCTTGGCTGCTTCTTGGCTCCTCCCACCTCTGCAATAAGCCCTTCCCACACTGAACATAATGTTGAGTACTAAATTTAGTGTATTAGAAAGAAAAATAGACAGAAAATTAAATAAATAAAAAATTATCTTGCACGGTCGCAATTTTTTTTTTTTTACCTTGCTCGTCGTAAGATAATGTGTTTCAAATAGCTATAATTTGCTTTAGAAACGTCGTATTAAAATGTGATTTACATCAAAATGTTGCCAGATTCTTAAACTATTTTTCTGTCAACAAAATTCATTTTTCATTTTTTTTTTCAATTTTTTTCGTGCTCCGCGCGTAACCTGGAGTTTACCTGGAGTTTACCTGGAGAGAGTTCCGGGGGTCAACGCCCCCGCGGCCCGGTCTGAGACCAGGCCTCCTGGTGGATCAGAGCCTGATCAACCAGGCTGTTGCTGCTGGCTGCACGCAAACCAACATACGAGCCACAGCCCGGCTGATCCGGAACTGACTTTAGGTGCTTGTCCAGTGCCAGCTTGAAGACTGCCAGGGGTCTGTTGGTAATCCCACACAGGCAAAAAAGGTTCTCATTGTATGGTAAAACTAGTACATTTTTCCTGGCAGTTGCTTCTTTAGGTTCGGTCCTGTAGAAAGTCTTTCTTGCTGACATTAATACCTTCTCAACAAAATCCCCAGGATATCACAGTTTTGTGGCTATGTTGAATATCTTGCTGATTTCGTCTTCTAAGTACTCTGGACTGAAGATGCGCAAGGCTCTCAAGAACATTGTGAGGAACACACTCCTTTTTCCCCTGGTTTTGTGATTGGAATAGTAGTGAATATATAACGACACATTTGTGGACTTCCTATAGATTGTAAATTTGAATTTTCTATCAATCCTATCGTTTAAAACAGTGTTGTTTATTTCATGTTCTATAGTGAACTTAATGGAAGGTACTAGATCATTGAGTCTAAGTTGGAATTCATCAGTTATGATCCCTAGGCCATAGGCAAAGAACATCATCTATGTATCTCAGCCAACTAACTTTATGTGGGAGAATGTCTAAGAAGTCTGAGAAAGACATTTTATCAATTCACATGACCTGTTCTAATTGGCTAGAAAAAGCTTGGGGCTGGCTATTATATCTTCTGATTTCAGGCAGGTGAAATTGCTGACCTAGAAAATGTACAGAGAACCTTCACGGCGCACATAACGGAGATAAAACACCTCAATTACTGGGAGCGCTTGAGGTTCCTGAACCTGTATTCCCTGGAACGCAGGCGGGAGAGATACATGATTATATACACCTGGAAAATCCTAGAGGGACTAGTACCGAACTTGCACACGAAAATCACTCACTACGAAAGCAAAAGACTTGGCAGACGATGCAACATCCCCCCAATGAAAAGCAGGGGTGTCACTAGCACGTTAAGAGACCATACAATAAGTGTCAGGGGCCCGAGACTGTTCAACTGCCTCCCAGCATACATAAGGGGGATTACCAACAGACCCCTGGCAGTCTTCAAGCTGGCACTGGACAAGCACCTAAAGTCGGTTCCTGACCAGCCGGGCTGTGGCTCGTACGTTGGTTTGCGTGCAGCCAGCAGCAACAGCCTGGTTGATCAGGCTCTGAACCTCCAGGAGGCCTGGTCACAGACCGGGCCGCGGGGGCGTTGACCCCCGGAACTCTCTCCAGGTAAACTCCAGGTAATAGGAGAGGCATGTGGGAAGTGGCAAAGAGCGCCTGGCCCTGCGGCTGAGCCATCTGCTCCTGCAAGGGAGGAGGCAGGCAAGGAACAAAGGAGTGATGGAGGGCGTGGTCGTCTATGGAGCGAGACAGTGGAATAGACGCATGTGGCTGTGGGAGTGGGTGAGGCCCTGGACCAGTTAACGGGCCCTGAGACTATTCCAGTGGCAAGTGACGAGCAGCAAGTACAGGAGGAAGTGCTGAGGCTTGAGGAGGATATGGCTGAGGTGTTGAAGTCCTTGTCACCGCCTGAGGAAGCAGATGCACCTGAGCGGGCAGTAGATGACGAGCTGAAGGCTGTGGTGAGTCAACGGCAGGAGAATCATACAGATTATGGGACTGACAGCGTGGCAGAGGTGTCACCAGGTTCAATGAAACAATGTACATTGGAAGTAGAGGTCCATTGTGAGGCATCCCCAGACCAAGCTATGGAAGATGAGATCGTCACAAGGAAGAGGGCCGCTGAGTCGGATTCAGATGATGTCCTAACGCCAGCGCAGCAGCCTGGGAAGCAGTCTTGGGTGGAAGGGGAAGGTAGTGGTGGCCACGACAGGAGGCACCGAAAGAAGGGGGGGAGGGAAGGAAGTGTGAGGGTGACAAGTGGAACTCCAAGTTCTGGTGGACCTGGGAAGTGTGAAGAGAGGAGGAAGGGTTGGAAACTTTAAGCAGCCTCCGGTGTATGACAGTAAATGTCAATGGTTTGTGTAATAGTGTAAAGAGAGAATGGTTTAGATCGTTTCTGAATAAATCTACAGTGGATGTTGTGTTCCTTCAGGAGCATAATTTTAAGGAGGGTAGGATGCTGGAGGTGGCAGGGTTTAAGGTGGTAACCCTGCCATCTGCCCGTTTAAAAGGAGGTGTGGGTATATTAATTAGGGAGGCAAGCCCGTTTGTTTTGCAGAGAAGTGAGGGGGAAGGGTGTTGCGTGTGGATGGTTGGTGGATGGGAAAGTGGGTGTTTTTTGTAAACGTGTATGCGCCTGCAGAGAATAACGTGCAGCTGAAACAGGAGTTTGTGTGTGATGACCTTGTGTTTTTCTTACGGGCATTACCGGATGTGGCACTAGTAGGAGGAGACTGTGACTGCATTATTAGGAGGGCTGATGTGGAACCAAAAGGGGCAGGCTATGTGTCTGTGGCCCTAAGAGACTTATTGAGGGACATTCGGTTACGGGACGCGTTTGAGGGGGGCGTGGGAGATAGAGCACACTTTTGATAGGAGAGGGTATGCTGCACATTTAGACAGAGTGTATCTTTCCCAAGGGGTTGTAGTAAAAAATTTTAAAAATTGTAGAGGTCGCATATTCGGATCATAGAGCAGTAGTGGCTGAGGTGGGGTGGGAGGCGCTTGTGGGAATATATAGGAGTTACTGGAAGTTAAACACAAGTGTGTTGAGCGACGAGGAGGGGTTGGAGGGGTTTGCAGGCCTATGGAAGGAGCTTAGTGGGGAAGCAAATGGGGTGGAAGATGTGGTGATATGGTGGGATTGTGTCGCAAATGAAAGGATTAGGAAATATTACGTGAGGGAGGGAAAACGTACAAATAACTCAAAATATAGACTTTCTAACTATTTGGAGGACAGGTTAAGGGGCTGTTATGTGCAGGGGGCTGTGGGGGGCAATTATCCCATGGATGATATTGTTGAGGTGAAGGGGAGACTGAGGGAGTTACAAAATGAGAGGTTTCAAGTGGTAAGAGTGCAGGCAGGGGTAGAGGAGGTGTTATGGGTGACAAGCCATCGGCGTGTGTATTGTGATGTCAAAAGCAATGGCAGCAGGCTACCACTATCCCAGGGATAGAGGTACACGAGTCTGAGGTTTTAGAGCAGGTGTGTGAGTATGTGGCGTGCAATTTAGGGAACAGTGATAGGAAGGCATTGGGAGGGGTAATTACAGAGGAGGAAATAGAGATGACACTAAGGGAAATGAGGATGGGCAAAGCTCCGGGAATAGACGGTCTCTCGACTGAATTTTATCTACAGCATGAGGAGTTCATAAAGGGATTCATGGTCAGGTTATTAAATCAGATGAAGGAGAGAGGTGAGTTGGGGAGAAGCAGGTAACAGCCGTTGTAGTCTTGGTCCCAAAGGGTAAGTGGCAGCACACCCTTAAGGACTACCTTGCCATAGCGCTGCTATGCACAGATTATAAGTTGTTTACTAAAGTCTTGGGTAATCGGTTTAAATGTGTTGTAGGGCAGGTGGTTTCAAAAACGCAGTTTGGTAGAAGGTTATGGGATACTGAAGGGTTTTGTGGAGTCGAAAGGGGGGGGAGGGGGCAGTGTTGTTGGCTTTAGACTGGCATGGGGCATATGACAGAGTGGAAAGGGGAGCATTGGGTGCTATACTCAGGAGGCAGGGTTATGGGGAAGAAATAGTAAATTGGGTAGCCACTTTGTACAAAGGAGCCAAGGCGAGGGTACAGATAAATGGATGGGGAGGGGACTTAGGCAGGAGTGTCCTATGCCACAAATATTGTTTACGTGCGTTCAGGACCCCTTCTATAGAATGGTTGAGCATCGAGTGTGTAATGAGGGTAGGAGTGGGGTGGGGATAGGGAAAGTATGGCCTGGATTAATATGATATGTGGATGATACAATCATCCTGGTTCCGGAAGGGATGTTGCTGGGCTCTTTAGACGATGCTGTGCAATTGTACAGAGGTGCAACATGAATGAAGGTGAATAGCGAGAAGTCAATGATCATTGGGATGGGAGATTGGGTGGGGAGTGTGGGAGGGTGATGCAACGTTGTGAGGCGACAGACAGAGTCTTTAAAAATTTGTGGTACCATCTATAGAGAAGACCTAAATGCGGCAAGGGAGGAAAACTCGAATCGGTTGTTGGGAAGGATCCAGGGGCATCTGTGTGCATTGAGACCTCATCATCTGACCCTCATACAAAGAGTGATTGTCATAAATGTATTATTGTACAGTAAGGTGTGGCATGTAGCGGCCGTGGTTGGCATTGGCTATGGAGAGAGGGTGTATATATATATATATATATAAATATATATATATATATTGTCTTATATATATATATATATATATATATATATATATATATATATATATATATATATATATATATATATATATATATATATGCAATAAGATCACAGTAAACAGGTGATTTTAAATTAAGCAAAACAACCACCGTGAAAGAGTAGTGAAATTCCAAGCACTTTCGTGACTACTCACATTGTCAAGGAACTATGAAAGTAATACATCAAAGGAAGGCAATAAAAGGGATTAGACCACACCTCACAGTCAACTCCCAAAACAAAGAAACACCTGATGTGAGACAATACCGGACTCATAAGAAAAGAGGAACACTGCAGTAGGTCCGCTGGTCCAACTAGACAGGTCCTCACGACGACCCACCAACAAATCATTCTACCCAAGAAATAAGGTTTATTATTTGTCAAATGTATTATTAAACTCTAACCAAATTTTATTAATTATAAATGAATCTAATTTATACAAACCTAAGTTAATATTCATATTATTGTCAAAACTGCTTTTTATGAAACAAGATTCAATTATATTCCTGTCGACCATGGACTTGCTTGATACTACTTTCTCAACTTTTTGAAAATCAATTGGATGGTTAAAATCTCTTACATGAATAAATAGAGCATTGGAATCTTGTCCAGTTCTAATGTTATATTTATGTTGTTTTAATCTAAGTTCGAGACTTTTACCAGTTTGACCGTAATAAACTTTATCGCAAATTTTACAAGGAATCTTATAGACACATCCATCAGCATTTTTTTCTGTATCAAGATTTTTAAATACAACTTCAATATTAAAAGTCTTAAGAAGAGAAGGCATATCAACCAAGTTTTCATGGTAAGGGAGAACCAACATATTTTTAGTTGAATTAGGTTGGTTGTCCCTTTTTGGATTGTAAAAAGTATTTCTAGCAATTTTAAATGATTTATCAATTACATTTCTCAGGTATTTCAGAACAATGGCTATTTCATAAATTTTGGATATTTCTTCATCTATGAACTCTGGACTACAAATACGTAAAGTTCTCAAAAACATTGATGAGAAAACAGACAGTTTGACTCTATCTTGATGGGAAGAATAATAGTGTACATAGGAACAGTTATTTGTAGGTTTTCTGTAAATTTTAAATTTGAATTCGTTATTACTCTTAATAATTAAAACATCAAGAAAAGGCAATGAGTTATTTTCCTCAAACTCAACAGTAAAGTTTATAGAATGGGCTAAGCTATTTAATTTGCCAAGGAAATGGTGTATATCTACATTCTTGGGCATAAGACATAAAATATCATCGACATATCTGAACCATTTTGCTCTATTAGGGAGGATTGTGTTAAGCAATCTTGTTTCAAAAAATTCCATGTATAGGTTACTAAGAACAGGTGAAAGAGGATTCCCCATTGCCATACCAAATTTCTGAGTGTAAAATTTATCATTAAATACAAATTTTCCTAGGCCGACCGCCTAGGAAAGGTTGGAGAGAGGGGGTAAAGGAGGTTTTGTGTGGGAGGGGCTTGGACTTCCAGTGGGCATGCATGAGCGTGTTTGACAGGAGTGAATAGAGACAAATGGTTTTTAATACTTGACGTGCTGTTGTGAGCAAAGTAACATTTATGAAGGGATTCAGGGAAACCGGAAGGCCGGACTTGAGTCCTGGAGATGGGAAGTACAGTGTCTGCACTCTGAAGGAGGGTCGTTAATGTTGCAGTTTAAAAACTGTAGTGTAAAGCACTCATCTGGCAAGACAGTGATGGAGTGAATGATGGTGAAAGTTTTTCTTTTTCGGGCCACCCTGCCTTGGTGGGAATCGGCCAGTGTGTTAATAATAAAATATATATATATATATATATATATATATATGTATATATATATATATATATATATATATATATATATATATATATACGTAGTGCTAGTCATGGTAATATGCCGGATAACCACCCCAGCATAATGCAATGATGAAAATCAAAGGCCTACCATACAGGGGGTCTTTTTTCGTCAGTGCATTGTGCCAGGTAGCAGCTGTTAGCATGACATCATGGCCAGCTGCCACACTCCACAGTGATTCCTCAGTGCTCACGTGGCTGCCTTTTGTCTGGTGTTCTCTTTGGATTTGGGGCTATATATGTTTGATTATGTGTAAAAGGAAGTAAAAGGAACTATAGCTCAAATCATAGGGCTTCCCAAAACTGGACACCAGGCCAAAGAAATAGTGGAGAATGTTGGTGAGTGTGAGCGTTCAGTGAGGAACTGGGTGCAGTGTTTCAAGTCTGGTGGTGGCGGTGTCGAGTTACCATCTGCCAAACCTCAGCCTGGCCCCTCGAAGAAGACATCTGTTCGTACCCTAAATGTGTTAAAGAGGCAGTTAGAGAATACACCTAAGATAACTGCTAGAGAATTGAAAGAAAAGAACCCACATCTTCTCTCAGAGGTGTCTGTAAGAAATGTTAACAGACGTGTATCAGAACTGGGCTGCAGTAGTCACCGCCAGGTTAAGAAACCGACCCTCTCCAAGCCACAGAAGAAACGTAGGCTGGATTATGCAAAGAAATATCTTTAGTGCAATCCTCAACAGTGGTCTGAAGTACTTTGGAGTGATGAAGCAATCTCCATCGTCACCTGCAATCGTGGGGTACACGTGTACCAGACCAGAGGTAGTGACCCGCTAGACTAACGCTACACCTGTGGGGCCACCCGACACCCAGACTCACTCATGGTTTGGGGGTGTTTCAGTGCTCAGAGAGTTGGTGAACTCATTGTGCTTCCCAAAAACCAGTCTATGAACCAGTACAATTACCTGGAGTTATTGTGTGACAATTTACCTGAGGCATTTGACAAATGCTACAGTTCTTGTACAGGACGGTGCACTGTGGCATACTACCAAATCTGTAAATCACTGGCTTAAGGACTGTGAAGTGAAGCTCTTTAAATGACTTGCCAGGCAGTTCCCCAGACCTAAACCCTATTGAGAATCTCTGGTCAAAAGTGAAACGAAGTTTACTGGGCAAGGATTTCGGTTCCATCTTGTGGCTGGAGGCTGCTCTTCATGAGGCATGGAATAATATACCTCCCCAAACCCTACACAGTAGAGTCAGAGTGCACATGCTGTGGATTCCATCTCACATTGGTCTTCAGATGCATGATAGAACTGATAAATTGGCTAAGCTGTATGCTTTCTAAGAGGGAGTAGATTACAATCTTGGGTTGTCAGTTAGCAGGTTGAGAACAATAATACAAAAAGAACTTCAGTTGAACTTTATTGACTTAAGACTTAGGGAGATTGACACAAGTCAGTCCATCTATCATCATTCCATCATGCAGGAGGAGCCACATGTCTATGGTGCATCCAACAAGATAAGCAGACTCTTGGATGTCACTACCGCCCGGCTCCGGCTGGGTTACAAGTATCTACGGCAGGTTAAATCACCACCACCAGATGTAGACCAAACGAAATGTAAACTTTGCCAGATGGACTATTGTCACACCCTGCGTCATTATGTACTGGAGTGTGATCAAATTAATGAATTTAGAAACAACTCACTCAGAAATGTTCAAGAAATGTGTCTGTGTGTGCGCCCTCCTGTGTGTATGTGTGCGCGCGCGTGCTATTGTGGGTGTATGACCCACTTAATATTTGTATTTATAACTCATTACAATTGTGACCAGGTGTGGACGTATCAGTGGTTCATTACTTTGTAATTTGTTCATGACTGTAACCATGTATAGGAGTGAGGCTGATTCATTACCTTTGTAACTTGTCATGATTGTGATCAGATCTACCTGGAGTTTATTACCTTTGTAACTAGTTCAGCTATCATAACTTTGGGGGTCCAGTCCCTGGACCCATTATGTACCTTTGTAACCTTTTGACTACCGCCCACAGGATGGGTATGGGGTGCATAATAAAGATATTAAACTAAACTAACCCTCAAGAATTTGTATGACAGTCTTCCTACACTGCTGAGGGACGTGATTAGGCGGATGCTGTGCATCCGCCTAATCCGTCGAATCCTGGCCTGCCGCGGTATGGTAAATGATACAGTACCACTTGTTTCGTGGTCACGTGGCTATTGCTAGTCATGGCATTATGCCGTGACTAGCACTATATATATATATATATATATATATATATATATATATATATATATATATATATATATATATATATATATATATATATATATAAACATTGATCTCTGGCTGAAGTAGACTCGAACCTACGAACCTTAGGACAAGGTACGCAGTGCTTTACCAATCTACCCACACTGGACAATACCTTGGCGTGCAGCTTGCGCTACACGTTTGATCCAAGGCAGCCAGCTTTCATGGAGAAGGCTTACAGCATTTCATCTCGTCCCCTGCATGCATCAGCCTTACTAGAGATTTTAACAATGCAAGGAATTCGCGAGAGCATGCTGATGCATGCAGGGGACCAGATGAAAAGCTGTAAGCCTTCTCCCTGAAAGCTGGCTGCCTTGGATCAAACGTGTAGCGCAAGCTGCACGTTTGATCCAAGCACGAAAGCGCTTGGAATTTCTCTATTCTTTCAGAGTGGTTGTTTTGCATATATATATATATATATATATATATATATATATATATATATATATATATATATATATATATATATATATATAGCAATGAATCCATTCTGAAGTCAATGAAATCATTGTGAAGCTAACAAAAAATATGTTTCATTGTGTTTGTTTATTATTAAATTATTGCAAATTTATCTAAGATATATTTAGTTGGATTAGGCTAAAATGAAAGAGTGGATGAGATGTTATCAACACATTTTCTTGAAAATAGTTTTGTAATGAGATTAATAGTTTTGTAATTGAGAGATAAAAATAGGAGAGAAGAGTTATTAAATGGAGAGTTAGAGGTATTGAGAAGATGGAGGGAACATTTTGAGGAATCGTTAAATGTTGATGAAGATAGGGAAGCTGTGATTTCGTGTATAGGACAAGGAGGAATAACATCTTGTAGGAGTGAGGAAGAGCCAGTTGTGAGTGTGGGGGAAGTTCGTGAGGCAGTAGGTAAAATGAAAGGGGGTAAGGCAGCCGGGATTGATGGGATAAAGATAGAAATGTTAAAAGCAGGTGGGGATATAGTTTTGGAGTGGTTGGTGCAATTATTTAATAAATGTATGGAAGAGGGTAAGGTACCTAGGGACTGGCAGAGAGCATGCATAGTTCCTTTGTATAAAGGCAAAGGGGACAAAAGAGAGTGCAAAAATTATAGGGGGATAAGTCTGCTGAGTATACCTGGTAAAGTGTATGGTAGAGTTATTATTGAAAGAATTAAGAGTAAGACGGAGAATAGGATAGCAGATGAACAAGGAGGCTTTAGGAATGGTAGGGGGTGTGTGGACCAGGTGTTTACAGTGAAACATATAAGTGAACAGTATTTAGATAAGGCTAAAGAGGTTTTTGTGGCATATATGGATTTGTAAAAGGCATATGACAGGGTGGATAGGGAGGCAATTTGGCAAATTTTGCAAATGTATAGAGTAGGAGGTAGGTTATTGAAAGCAGTGAAGAGTTTTTACGAGGATAGTGAGGCTCAGGTTAGAGTAGGCCTTAGACAAGAATGTGTGATGTCAGCATGGTTGTTCAATATATTTATAGATGGCGTTGTAAGAGAAGTGAATGCTCGGGTGTTGGCAAGAGGTGTGGGGTTAAAAGATAAAGAATCTAACATGAAGTACGAATAGTCACAGTTGCTCCTTCCTGATAACACTGTGTTTTTTTGAGATTCTGAAGAGAAACTGCAGAGGCTGGTGAGTGAGTTTGGTAGGGTATGTAAGAGAAGAAAATTAAAAGAGAATATCGGGAAGAGTAAAGTGATGAGGATAAACAAAATTAGGTAACGAAATATTGGATATCAAATTGGAGGGAGAGAGTATGGAGGAGGTGAATGTATTCAGATATTTAGTTGTGGACGTCAGCAGATAAGTCTATGAAAGATGAGGTGAATCATAGAAGTGACGAAGGTAAAAAGGTGAGTGGTGCTTAGGAGTCTGTGGAGACAAAGAACTTTGTCCATGGAAGCAAAAGAGGAAATGTATGAGAGTATAGTTATACCAATGTTCTTATATGGGTGTGAAGGATGGGTAGTAAATGTTGCAACAAGGAGAAGGCTGGAGGAAGTGGAGTGTTGTGCCTGAGGGCAATGTGTGGTATGAATATAATGCAGAGAATACGTAGTTTGGAAATTAGGAGGAGACGCAGAATTTCCAAAACTATTATCTAGAGGGCTGAGGAGAGGTTGTTGAGGTGATTTGCACAAGTAGAGAGAAGAGAACAACATAGAATGACTTCGAGAGTGTATAATCTGTAGTGGAGGGAAGGTGGGGTAGGGGTCGGCCTAGAAAAGGTTGGAGGGAGGGGGTGAAGGAGGTTTTGTGTGCAAGAGGCTTGGACTTCCAACAAGTATGCGTGAGTGTTAGATAGGAGCTAATAGAGACAAATGGTTTTTAGGACTTGACGTGCTGTTGGAGTGTGAGCAAAATAACATTCATGAAAGTATTCAGGTAAACCAGCAGGCCGGACTTGAGTCCTGGAGGTGGGAAGTACAGTGTCTGCACTCTGAAGGAGGGGTGTTAATGTTGCAGTTTTATATCTGTAGTGTAAGGGCATCTCTGGCAAGACAGTGATGGAGTGAATGATGATGAAAGTTTTTCTTTTTCGGGTCACCCTGCCTTGGTTGGAAACGGCCGATATATTAACAGAAAAATGAAAGCTAAATTAAATTGGAGTTGTTATGATCATGTTAGGTAAGTTTTCTAAGGTTCTTTTGATATAAAATTATTAATTTTTACATTAACATAAATGAAAAAATATATATATCTTTAAACTTATAAGAGAAAATTTTAGAGAGGACTTAATTTTAAATGAGTTCTTACTAATAGACCAGTTTTACCTATTCGGCACGACATGTATATATTGACATCGACATATATATAGTGACATCGTGAGAGCCACAATGGAGCTCTCGTAGGCGGTGGATATGTGGTGTCAAGTGTAACTAATGAGTTAGTGTTTCTGGAGTGAATTTTGTAAGATAAAACAGTATTTGAGAGACGTTATCCTGAGGATCAGTGGATCACAGGGAACCGGATGTTATCCTGAGGATCAGTGGATCACAGGGAACCGGATGTTATCCTGAGGATCAGTGGATCACAGGGAACCGGATGTTATCCTGAGGATCAGTGGATCACAGGGAACCGGATGTTATCCTGAGGATCAGTGGATCACAGGGAACCGGATGTTATCCTGAGGATCAGTGGATCACAGAGAACCGGATGTTATCCTGAGGATCAGTGGATCACAGGGAACCGGATGTTATCCTGAGGATCAGTGGATCACAGGGAACCGGATGTTATCCCGAGGATCAGTGGATCACAGGGAACCGGATGTTATCCCGAGGATCAGTGGATCACAGGGAACCGGATGTTATCCTGAGGATCAGTGGATCACAGGGAACCGGATGTTATCCTGAGGATCAGTGGATCACAGGGAACCGGATGTTATCCTGAGGATCAGTGGATCACAGGGAACCGGATGTTATCCTGAGGATCAGTGGATCACAGGGAACCGGATGTTATCCTGAGGATCAGTGGATCACAGGGAACCGGATGTTATCCCGAGGATCAGTGGATCACAGGGAACCGGATGTTATCCTGAGGATCAGTGGATCACAGGGAACCGGATGTTATCCCGAGGATCAGTGGATCACAGGGAACCGGATGTTATCCCGAGGATCAGTGGATCACAGGGAACCGGATGTTATCCTGAGGATCAGTGGATCACAGGGAACCGGATGTTATCCCGAGGATCAGTGGATCACAGGGAACCGGATGTTATCCTGAGGATCAGTGGATCACAGGGAACCGGATGTTATCCTGAGGATCAGTGGATCACAGGGAACCGGATGTTATCCTGAGGATCAGTGGATCACAGGGAACCGGATGTTATCCTGAGGATCAGTGGATCACAGGGAACCGGATGTTATCCTGAGGATCAGTGGATCACAGGGAACCGGATGTTATCCTGAGGATCAGTGGATCACAGGGAACCGGATGTTATCCTGAGGATCAGTGGATCACAGGGAACCGGATGTTATCCTGAGGATCAGTGGATCACAGGGAACCGGATGTTATCCTGAGGATCAGTGGATCACAGAGAACCGGATGTTATCCTGAGGATCAGTGGATCACAGGGAACCGGATGTTATCCTGAGGATCAGTGGATCACAGGGAACCGGATGTTATCCTGAGGATCAGTGGATCACAGGGAACCGGATGTTATCCTGAGGATCAGTGGATCACAGGGAACCGGATGTTATCCTGAGGATCAGTGGATCACAGGGAACCGGATGTTATCCTGAGGATCAGTGGATCACAGGGAACCGGATGTTATCCTGAGGATCAGTGGATCACAGGGAACCGGATGTTATCCTGAGGATCAGTGGATCACAGGGAACCGGATGTTATCCTGAGGATCAGTGGATCACAGGGAACCGGATGTTATCCTGAGGATCAGTGGATCACAGGGAACCGGATGTTATCCTGAGGATCAGTGGATCACAGGGAACCGGATGTTATCCTGAGGATCAGTGGATCACAGGGAACCGGATGTTATCCTGAGGATCAGTGGATCACAGGGAACCGGATGTTATCCTGAGGATCAGTGGATCACAGAGAACCGGATGTTATCCTGAGGATCAGTGGATCACAGGAAACCGGATGTTATCCTGAGGATCAGTGGATCACAGGGAACCGGATGTTATCCTGAGGATCAGTGGATCACAGGGAACCGGATGTTATCCTGAGGATCAGTGGATCACAGAGAACCGGATGTTATCCTGAGGATCAGTGGATCACAGGGAACCGGATGTTATCCTGAGGATCAGTGGATCACAGGGAACCGGATGTTATCCTGAGGATCAGTGGATCACAGGGAACCGGATGTTATCCTGAGGATCAGTGGATCACAGGGAACCGGATGTTATCCTGAGGATCAGTGGATCACAGGGAACCGGATGTTATCCTGAGGATCAGTGGATCACAGGGAACCGGATGTTATCCTGAGGATCAGTGGATCACAGGGAACCGGATGTTTTCCTGAGGATCAGTGGATCACAGGGAACCGGATGTTATCCTGAGGATCAGTGGATCACAGGGAGCCGGATGTTATCCTGAGGATCAGTGGATCACAGGGAACCGGATGTTATCCTGAGGATCAGTGGATCACAGGGAACCGGATGTTATCCTGAGGATCAGTGGATCACAGGGAACCGGATGTTATCCTGAGGATCAGTGGATCACAGGGAACCGGATGTTATCCAGAGGATCAGTGGATCACAGGGAACCGGATGTTATCCTGAGGATCAGTGGATCACAGGGAACCGGATGTTATCCAGAGGATCAGTGGATCACAGGGAACCGGATGTTATCCTGAGGATCAGTGGATCACAGGGAACCGGATGTTATCCAGAGGATCAGTGGATCACAGGGAACCGGATGTTATCCTGAGGATCAGTGGATCACAGGGAACCGGATGTTATCCTGAGGATCAGTGGATCACAGGGAACCGGATGTACAGTTTACCCAACTAATACTTAAATATTATTTATTGAGACCATAAGAGAGGAGTAACAGTGCAGCAGGTTTGTATACATGTGCAGCGGGCTTGTACACACGTGCAGCAGGTTTGTATACACGTTCAGCACGTTTGTATACACGTGCAGCAGGCTTATATGCACGTGCAACAGGCGTGTATACACGTGCAGGAGGCTTATGTACACGTGCTACAGGCTTGTATACACGTGCAGCACGTTTGTATACACTTGCAGCATGCTTATATACACGTGCAGCAGGCTTGTATACACATGCTACAGGCTTGTACACACGTGCAGCAGGCTTGTATACACGTGCAGCAGGCTTGTATACACGTGCAGCAAGCTTATATACACGTGCTACAGGCTTGTACACACGTGCAACAGGCTTGTATACACGTGCAGCAGGCTTGTACACACGTGCAGCAGGCTTATATACACGTGCAGCAGGCTTGAACACACGTGCAGCATTCTTGTATACACGTGCAGCAGGCTTGAACACGCTTGCAGCAGGCTTCCAAACACGTGCAGCAGGTTTCTATACACGTGCAACAGGCTTGCATACATGTGCAGCAGGCTTGCATACATGTGCAGCAGGCTTGTATACACGTGCAGCAGGCTTGTATACCTGTGCAGCAGGATTGCATACACGTCCAGCAGGTTTGTATACACGTCCAGCAGGTTTGTATACAGATGCAGCAGGCTTGTATATACATGCAGCAGGCTTGTATACACGTCCACTAGGTTTGTATACACGTCCAGCAGGCTTGCATACACTTGCAGCATCCTTGTATACACGTGCAACAGGCTTCTATACACGTGCAACAGGCTTGCACACACGTGCATCAGGCTTGCATACACGTGCAGCAGGCTTTATACACGTGCAGCAGGATTTATACACGTGCAGCAGGCTTGTGTATACGTGCAACAGGCTTGTATACACGTGCAGCAGGCTTGTATACACGTGCAGTAAGCTTGTATACACGTGCAGCAGACTTGTATACTCGTGGAGCAGGCTTGTATACACGTGCAGCAAGCTTGCATACACGTGCAGCAGGTTTGTATACACATCCAGCAGGTTTGTATACACGTGCAGCAGGCTTATATACACGTCCAGCAGGTTTGTATACATGTGCAGCAGACTTGTATACACGTGCAGCAAGCTTGCATACACGTGCAGCAGGTTTGTATACACGTCCAGCAGGTTTGCATACACGTGCAGCAGGCTTCTATACAGGTGCAGCTGGTTTGTATACACGTCCAGTAGGTTTACATACATATGCAGCAGGCTTGTATACACGTGAAGCAGGCTTGTATACACGTGCAGTAGGCTTGTATACACATGCAGCAGGCTTGCATACACTTGCAGCATCCTTGTATACACATGCAGCAGGCTTGTATACAGGTGCAGCAGGCTTGTATACACGTGCAGCAGGCTTGCATACACGTGCAGCAGGCTTGTATACACGTGCAGCAAGTTTACATACACGTGCAGCAGGCTTGTATACATGTGCACACACACCCACACTCATATACTTCACTGACGCTACTCAGGAGTTGTTCCCATCAACCACAACTCTTACCAAACCTTTGTTCACCTATATCTTTTAAATCTAAATGTTCAAACTTAACACCTTCCTGCAAGTCCTGTCTTGATTAGATATTTTTATCACGCTATTTATATCCTCTTTATTTATTCCTGATTTCTATTGATACATCTGAGCCACACCCTCAATAATTATATGGATATTCAGAGAGTGCACATTGAGTGCCGTCAGTCTAGTCTCACTGGAAAGATTTCTGATACATGGGATCAACTTGGTCATCTTCTTCTGTTTGTTCTCCAGTACATTTATGTACATTCTGTGTGAGGACAATGTTACTCGCTAGGTGATAATAATTCATTAGTAATATGTTAACAGTGTTCTTTGAGCCAGTCATGGCCAGTCATCAGTTCTTTACTACGTTACTTGACTGACAGTTACAGCTTATGTCTACGAGAATGTTACAAGGGAACCATCATTTAGCTGTGTATTGTTTTATTTTTGTTTTATCATTCTGGTTACAGGTATTTATTATTGCCGGACCATTTTTAAATGCCTACTGACGTTATTGTAAATATCTCATTACAATGCTAACAGATAACAGCCAAGATAAGCCAAGATAAGCCAAGATAACTGCACATAAAAAACACATAACACTAGACAGAACAATGTAAGCTCTATGTGATACCATACACACAAGAGTACAGAATTATTCTCACCAGAAAAATCGATTAGAAGAATATTGTATTTGCTTTCTTAGCGGAACCTTAAACATCCAGTTTTAATTAAAAAGCTTTGTCTGTGACAACAGAAAAGATTTAATAGATGAATATACAGGTCTAATTACTGATAACTCATTCATTTCGAGAATATGATGAAGCAAGAGACCAGGTTACACTTGTTGTCCTTGATCGTATTCACCTCTCATCAAGCCCAGTCACCTTCACCTCTCACCAAGCCCAGTCACCTGCCACACCACACATTACACACTTGATCAACTTTTCCCAGTCTGCCAGTTTCAATATTATATTTCTTGGTAGAAGTGAGGGAAGTTTAAAGATCCTTTAGTATATTAGGACTGCGACTTTTTCTACAAAACCACATGATCTTAGAACAGGCCTCGTGGTGGATCAGGGTCTGATCAACCAGGCTGTTACTGCTGGCCCCACATAAACCAATGTGCAAACCACAGTCTGGCTGATCAGTTACTGACTTTTGGGGTCTGTCCAGTGCCTTTTTGAAAACAGCCAGAGGTCCATTGGTAATCTCTCTTATGTATCCTGGGAGGCAGTTGAACAGTCTTGGGCTCCTGACACTTACTGTGTTGTCTCAGTGTTTTCGTGCCTCCCTGATTTTCACTGGGAGAATGTTGCATCTCCTGCCGAGTCTTCACTTTCGTAGGGAATGATTTTCGTGTGAAGGTTTGGTACTAATCCTAGTATTTTCCAAGTATATATTATCATCATCTTTCTCGCCTGCGTTCCCAGTAATTTAAAGTGCTTTATTGTACCTATGTGTGCCGTGAAAGTTCTTTGAACACTCTCCAGGTTAACAATTTACCCTGCCTTGAAGGGGGTAGTTAGTGTTCAGCAATATTCCAGCGTAGAGAGAACAATCGATTTGAGGAAAATCATGGGCTTGGCGTCCCTAGTTTTGAAGACTATCATTATACGCCCTATTAATTTTCTAGCAGATGAGGTAGATACATTGTTGTGGACTTTGAAGGTGCGATTCTATGACATTATCATTCCTAGATCCTTAAAATTAGTTTTTCGCTATATTATGTAGTTGATAAAATCTTAATTTCCTCAAATTTTCCATATCCGAGTAGCTGAAATTTCTGTACACTGAAATACATCTTGTTTTCTGCGGCCTATTTAAAGATTTGGTTGATGTCCGTTTGGAGTCTTCCGCTGTCTTCGATGGTAGTCACTGTCATGGCAGTTCGGGTGTCATCGCAAAGGTAAACACGGAGCTGTGGCTTTTATCTTCTCTATGTCAGATACGGTGAGCAACAGGATGGGAGCGAGTACTGTATCTTGTAGAACTGAGCTTTTTACTGTAGCCACCTCAGACTCTGTTTACTATTATTTTTTGTGTTCTATTTGTTAGGACGTTATAAATTCATCTATCAACTTTTCGTGTTATTCCTTTGTCACGCATTTTTGTGTGCTATTACACGATGGTCGCACTTGTGTATACTTCATCTGTATTTTGTTTATCCTCTAAGGCAGTGGTTCCCAAACTGGGGGTAAATTACCCCCTGGGGGTAATTTAACCATTTTTGGCGGGTAATGGAGGGGTGACAAAAAAAGTTATGAATTCTGAAAATCAAGAAAACAATGCGGTACCCGGTATGAGGATTATTGTTAACTTTGTCTTAGTATATAAAGTTGTAAAGTAAACCTATTATAAGTAAGTAATAAAGTTAAACCAAATAACAATAAACATCAAAAACTAATATACAGTATTAGAAATGAAGAAATATATAGCTAAGTGTGTGGAAACCCAAAAGTATTTTGACAAGTATGCTTCAGGACAAAAGTCACTCAGTAGCCCAGATCGACCTGTCCAGTACGTGTCACTCACTTCCTGAGGCTGCCTCTATTTCACACTGTCAGTTTATCTGTGAGCATCAGCCGAGGTAGACATAAGCTGGTATGTATGTGTACTGCTCTGTGCAGTATATAGTTAGTATTTACCCACTGTTACTGTGAATTTGTAGCTATTATTAATTTTATATATAATGTATGTGTGGTTCTTACATTTCCAATGGTTTTGCTAGGATTAGCAGAGTATGCGAGGCTGTATACGTTCACGTTTAGCCATATATATCAATAATAACAACATTTTGTGAAAGGGGTAACATGCTTTATGTGGCATGTTAAATTGGGTAACAAGCTGAAAAAGTTTGGGAACCACTGCTCTAAGGCATCCAGGACCTTGTCATAGTGGTCCAGTAGCTGGGACAGGCAGGACGACCTGCTCTAAACCCATGTTTCCTTGGGTTGTGTAAGTGATATGTATCTAGGTGGTTGATAATTTTGCTTCTTAGAACCCTTTCAGAGATTATTGTATGGGGTGGTAGCGCTATCGGTCTGTGGTTCTTTGCAATTGATTTACTGCCACCTTTGTGGAGTGGGGCTGTGTCTGTTGTTTTTAGTGACTGTGGGACGACCCCTGTGTTCATGCTCCCTCTCTAAATAAAATGCTGAAGGCACATGAGAGGGGCTTCTTGCACTTCTTGGTGAACACGGAATTCCGCGAATCTGGGGCAGAGATGTTCATGTCTTAATTGCCTTTCCGAAGTCTTGTTGTGTTTACCTGGAGTTTACCTGGAGAGAGTTCCGGGGGCCAATGCCCCCGCGGCCCAGTCTGTGACCAGGCCTCCTGGTGGATCAGAGCCTGATCAATCAGTATAATTATTGCACACAAATTTTTGATTGCCTTATTCGGCAAGAAGTGTTGCTATTTAAAACAAAGTCGGAAGTTTCCCCTATTAGGCACGATATATATAAATATATATATATATATATATATATATATATATATATATATATATATATATATATATATATATATATATATATATATATATATTCTATTGTCCATGGAGAAGTGGAAAAGAATCTTTCCTCCGTAAGCCATGCGTGTCGTATGAGGCGACTAAAATGCCGAGAGCAATGGGCTAGTAACCCCTTCTCCTGTAGACATTTACTAAAAAAGAGAAGAAAAACTTTATAAAACTGGGATGCTTAAATGTGCGTGGATGTAGTGCGGATGACAAGAAACAGATGATTGCTGATGTTATGAATAAAAAGAAGTTGGATGTCCTGGCCCTAAGCGAAACAAAGCTGAAGGGGGTAGGGGAGTTTCAGTGGGGGGAAATAAATGGGATTAAATCTGGAGTATCTGAGAGAGTTAGAGCAAAGGAAGGGGTAGCAGTAATGTTAAATGATCAGTTATGGAAGGAGAAAAGAGAATATGAATGTGTAAATTCAAGAATTATGTGGATTAAAGTAAAGGTTGGATGTGAAAAGTGGGTCATAATAAGCGTGTATGCACCTGGAGAAGAGAGGAATGTAGAGGAGAGGGAGAGATTTTGGGAGATGTTAAGTGAATGTATAGGAGCCTTTAAACCAAGTGAGAGAGTAATTGTGGTAGGGTACCTGAATGCTAAAGTAGGAGAAACTTTTAGAGAGGGTGTGGTAGGTAAGTTTGGGGTGCCAGGTGTAAATGATAATGGGAGCCCTTTGGTTGAACTTTGTATAGAAAGGGGTTTAGTTATAGGTAATACATATTTTAAGAAAAAGAGGATAAATAAGTATACAAGATATGATGTAGGGCGAAATGTCAGTAGTTTGTTGGATTATGTATTGGTAGATAAAAGACAGTTGAGTAGACTTCAGGATGTACATGTTTATAGAGGGGCCACAGATATGTCAGATCACTTTCTAGTTGTAGCTACACTGAGAGTAAAAGGTAGATGGGATACAAGGAGAATAGAAGCATCAGGGAAGAGAGAGGTGAAGGTTTATAAACTAAAAGAGGAGGCAGTTAGGGTAAGATATAAACAGCTATTGGAGGATAGATGGGCTAATGAGAGCATAGGCAATGGGGTCGAAGAGGTATGGGGTAGGTTTAAAAATGTAGTGTTAGAGTGTTCAGCAGAAGTTTGTGGTTACAGGAAAGTGGGTGTGGGAGGGAAGAGGAGCGATTGGTGGAATGATGATGTAAAGGGAGAAAAAGTTAGCATATGAGAAGTTTTTACAAAGTAGAAGTGATGCAAGGAGGGAAGAGTATATGGAGAAAAAGAGAGAGGTTAAGAGAGTGGTGAAGCAATGTAAAAAGAGAGCAAATGAGAGAGTGGGTGAGATGTTATCAACAAATTTTGTTGAAAATAAGAAAAAGTTTTGGAGTGAGATTAACAAGTTAAGAAAGCCTAGAGAACAAATGGATTTGTCAGTTAAAAATAGGAGAGGAGAGTTATTAAATGGAGAGTTAGAGGTATTGGGAAGATGGAGGGAATATTTTGAGGAATTGTTAAATGTTGATGAAGATAGGGAAGCTGTGATTTCGTGTATAGGACAAGGAGGAATAACATCTTGTAGGAGTGAGGAAGAGCCAGTTGTGAGTGTGGGGGAAGTTCATGAGGCAGTAGGTAAAATGAAAGGGGGTAAGGCAGCCGGGATTGATGGGATAAAGATAGAAATGGTAAAAGCAGGTGGGGATATAGTTTTGGAGTGGTTGGTGCAATTATTTAATAAATATATGGAAGAGGGTAAGGTACCAAGGGATTGGCAGAGAGCATGCATAGTTCCTTTGTATAAAGGCAAAGGGGATAAAAGAGAGTGCAAAAATTATAGGGGGATAAGTCTGCTGAGTATACCTGGTAAAGTGTATGGTAGAGTTATTATTGAAAGAATTAAGAGTAAGACGGAGAATAGGATAGCAGATGAACAAGGAGGCTTTAGGAAAGGTAGGGGGTGTGTGGACCAGGTGTTTACAGTGAAACATATAAGTGAACAGTATTTAGATAAGCCTAAAGAGGTCTTTGTGGCATTTATGGATTTGGAAAAGGCGTATGACAGGGTGGATAGGGGGGCAATGTGGCAGATGTTGCAGGTGAATGGTGTAGGAGGTAGGTTACTGAAAGCAGTGAAGAGTTTTTACAAGGATAGTGAGGCTCAAGTTAGAGTATGTAGGAAAGAGGGAAATTATTTCCCAGTAAAAGTAGGCCTTAGACAAGGATGTGTGATGTCACCGTGGTTGTTTAATATATTTATAGATGGGGTTGTAAGAGAAGTAAATGCGAGGGTCTTGGCAAGAGGCGTGGAGTTAAAAGATAAAGAATCACACACAAAGTGGGAGTTGTCACAGCTGCTCTTTGCTGATGACACTGTGCTCTTGGGAGATTCTGAAGAGAAGTTGCAGAGTTTGGTGGATGAATTTGGTAGGGTGTGCAAAAGAAGAAAATTAAAGGTGAATACAGGAAAGAGTAAGGTTATGAGGATAACAAAAAAAAATTAGGTGATGAAAGATTGAATATCAGATTGGAGGGTGAGAGTATGGAGGAGGTGAATGTATTCAGATATTTGGGAGTGGACGTGTCAGCAGATGGGTCTATGAAAGATGAGGTGAATCATAGAATTGATGAGGGGAAAAGAGTGAGTGGTGCACTTAGGAGTCTGTGGAGACAAAGAACTTTGTCCTTGGAGGCAAAGAGGTGAATGTATGAGAGTATTGTTTTACCAACGCTCTTATATGGGTGTGAAGCATGGGTGATGAATGTTGCAGCGAGGAGAAGGCTGGAGGCAGTGGAGATGTCATGTCTGAGAGCAATGTGTGGTGTGAATATAATGCAGAGAATTCGCAGTTTGGAAGTTAGGAGGAGGTGCGGGATTACCAAAACTGTTGTCCAGAGTGCTGAGGAAGGGTTGTTGAGGTGGTTCGGACATGTAGAGAGAATGGAGCGAAACAGAATGACTTCAAGAGTGTATCAGTCTGTAGTGGAAGGAAGGCGGGGTAGGGGTTGGAGAGAGGGGGTAAAGGAGGTTTTGTGTGCAAGGGGCTTGGACTTCCAGCAGGCATGCGTGAGCGTGTTTGATAGGAGTGAATGGAGACAAATGGTTTTTAATACTTGACGTGCTGTTGGAGTGTGAGCAAAGTAACATTTATGAAGGGATTCAGGGAAACCGGCAGGCCGGACTTGAGTCCTGGAGATGGGAAGTACAGTGTCTGCACTCTGAAGGAGGGGTGTTAATGTTGCAGTTTAAAAACTGTAGTGTAAAGCACCCTTCTTGCAAGACAGTGATGGAGTGAATGATTGTGAAAGTTTTTCTTTTTTGGGCCACCCTGCCTTGGTGGGAATCGGCCAGTGTGATAATAAAATAATAAAAATATATATATACAATATATATATATATATATATATATATATATATATATATATATATATATATGTATATTATATATATAAATATATATATAAATATATATATATATATATATATATATATATATATATATATATATATATATATATATATATATATATATATATATATATATATATATATAGGCTTATTCAGCCCTGTAAGATCTTAAGTATTAACAACGTGGCTCCTGCTCAGGAAAAGGAGAAAAAAAACATAATACAAATATAAACACTATTACAAGAATTCATACTAAAAATGTAAAACAAACTTGAGAATTAATCCTATTTGAAAGAAATGTAAAATATAAAAATAACAACTGAATTTAAAGCTAATTTGTACAGATGTAATTCTAGAAGGGCACGTCGATGTTGTTGACAGCATATTGTAGAAATTACAGCCATTGTTGAAAATAATGGAGTGGGGGAGAGGGGTGTCAGATGTTAGTGACAATGATTTCCACAGTTAGGTGAACCTGTCTCCAATCACCACGTTAATCACCCCAGTTGCGAATTATTATTATTATTATAATCAAGGAGGAAGCGCTAAACCCGGAGGATTATACAGCCCCCAGTTGCGAAGAGGTGAGTAGCTCGCTCAGACACCAGGAACACTGGCGTAGTCACACTGGGTGTGTGTAGCTGGCTAAGGTGATCTATAACGAGAGATTATTTGGTGTTCTGGTAGCGGAGAGTAAATGATACATCTTCAGAGGCTTCTTACTTTATTGTTAAGTCATGGTGGGTACACAGGCTTGTGTGTTGTGCCCATGGCCCGGGAGGGGCCATGCCCACGTGGGAGAGAGGAGTGGACAGTTCTTGACTGAGTGAAGGGTGTCGCCAGAGTGAGAGCGTGGCAAGGGCAGGCAGGCTGGCGTGCCCACCGAGAGGCCTGGCTACAGAGGGCAGCATCTTAGTGCCACAAAATATGAACTAAGCTGGCAGACAGCATGGGCTGTCTGTGCAGACAGTACAGGCTGTCTACATACGCTCGGCCACCTACCGCGCGTCGTGCGACAATACTGGTGGTAAAAGAAACTCAGTCTCTCTCTCGTAGGAACAGGGCACAGAACACAAAATAAAAACATATATATACATATGGACATGGAAAAAAAATCTTCCTGCAGGGAGGGAAGAAAAAAATATGTGGGGTGTGCTAAACATAGTGGTCATAGGCAGTGAGCGTAGAAGGGCATCACTGCACACCTTCCTGCATCTGGACAGATACTGCAACACAGGAGACATCACTGTGGCTGAGCTGTGACATAACAGGTTACAGTCTCCTCTGGAATGGTGAAGCAGTCATCGTAGGAGCCGCTGCAGGTTTCACTCAACCTGGGGCACGACATGCTGGTGCCCTCAAGTGAGGCGTCAACAAAACTCGGCAACTGTGCAGGACTTCTGGCAAGCGACTCAGGAGGACACTTCTTGACTGGTACTGTCGCTGGGCTGTCACTGCTGGCGAGCGTGGAGCGAGTTGTGGAGCAAGTCGTGACAGAGACAACTCGGCGAAACATCTGGGAGTCGTAACATGATTCACCAGACTGCAGTGAGAGAGCTAGCACTAGCAGTCAAAGTGACATCATCTTTGTGCAGGCTGCTCAGTGAAGCCTGTGACACGAGGCTGACACAGTGCCTGCCGACATGGCTAACTGTGGCTTGACGAGTGTCATTCTCTCGGCAGTTGGAGTTATAGCAGAGGTTAGTCTAAGTGTCCCCAGACTTGTTTCTCTACATATAACTGCATTCTGAAAGTCTGGAGGTGAAGTGAAACAAATCTCAATGGGAATCGTAGCAGGTACGATTCTGCAGAACATCTATGAGCGACGAGCATAAGAGCTTTCTGTACAAGGGGCTCATACACTCAGGGGCTGACATAACAACTGTCAAATGCACTGGTCACACCGGGTGACTTAGCATAGTGGTGCTACTCAGGTCTGGCCGCAGACCTCACTGGACACACAGAAACTACACACACCCGTGGTACATGTGGTACACTAACATGTGAGAACACTGACTGAGAGGAATTAATTAACACACGACATATATCTTCTCTCAAACTTCTCGACAATACTGAAATAATTACTAGAAACACTCGATGTGACAAGTGTGATATCAGGCGTGATGCTGCAAGGTGACGTAAGCAGCACTGTGACATCAGCAGACATCTCGAGGTGACGTCAGGCAGACATCGTGACGTCATGAAGTCGGGCAGCATCGTCGGTGACTTCAATGTGTTGCGGGCAGCAGACCACAGCATGTGCAATGGGACATCTGGCTCGGTAACTCACATGGCTTCGTCCACACCCCACGTGGCATTGGGATCCACATGGCACCATGATCTACGTGGCATGCTGATCCACGTAGCTTCGAGTGGCCTCGGGCACTCGGATACACAGCACTGGCGATGAATTCACACGAAAAACAGCAGAAAACACAGCAGAGGGAGTGGGCAGTGGTGAGTGGTGTATGGTAGGCTGGTGAGGTGTGAGAGTACAGCAGGGCAAGGCAAGGAATGGCCACTTCCTCCTCTCCCACAAACACGTGGAGAAACTCACACTGGATGCAGAAATCACCACAAAACTCACCTCTGGCTTGCTGAAACAGCTGTGCTGAGCTGAACAACAACAGCAACATACAAGTGATGCTGAACACGTGACTTGGGAAACAGCGTGGGACGCTGTAGCATGGGACACTGTAGCGTGGGGTCACTGGGACGCCACTTACAATTCTCGAAGAAATTTGGCAAATTTCGGTTAGATCCTGCTTGCACCTGTGTCTGGATGCTGAAACGTGCAGACACGACTTCAGGATAACTCGTTGAGAGACGGATGCTTCTTGCATGGAGTGATGATGTGAAGATGACTTCATTCCTTCCTTCCTCTCTCGGGGCAAACACAACTGCTGCGACCACCGCTTCTCACCATTTATAATGAGATTATTTGGTGTTCTGGTAGTGGGGAGTAAATGATACATCTTCGGTGGCTTCTTTATTGTTAAGTCGTGGTGGGTACACAGGCTTGTGTGTTGTGCCCATGGCCCAGGAGGGGCCATGCCCACGAGGGAGAGAGGAGTGGACAGTTCTCTACTGAGTGAAGGGTGTCGCCAGAGTGAGAGCATGGCAAGGGCAGGCAGGCTGGCATGCCCACCGAGAGGCCTGGCTACAGAGGGCAACATCTTAGTGCTGCAAAATATGAACTAAGCTGGCAGACAGCATGGGCTGTCTGTGCAAACAGTACAGGCTGTCTACATACCGCTTACGAGTGAACAAGGGTGGTAGGATCGTAGGGATGTGCTCTTAGCTCAGATGATCTTTGCCAGATCCCTGCTGTCCTTAACTTTACCTTGTTCGTTTCACATGACCCACACTGACAGGCCAAGGCTATAAATGAAAAATAAATAGTTACAACTTGCTCGCTAAATCATTCGCATGATAGGCTTACAGCTTTTAAAAGAAATGGTGAGCATTAAAAAGTAACGTTAAATGTCAAGCAAGGCAGGAAAAATATAAGTGTACAGCAATAAATAAGAGTGAAGCTCTTAAGATAAAGAAATAAAATATTACAGGATTGGAATTCATACTTACAGGCTTGATGGAAGCAGCTAGTCAAGTGATTTCTCCACTGATTGGAGAGTCACACATCACCTCGCACTGGGTGAAAATATGAGGGGCTGAGGGGGAGCCAGACACCACGTCCCTTAATTAGCAGACTGCCAACAAACTACCATCATCAAACATTCATAATTTCCATGCTCCTATATATATATATATATATATATATATATATATATATATATATATATATATATATATATATATATATATATATATATATATATATATATATTATTGTAACCACGAACGAGTGGTATTGATCAATAACAACAAACGAAAATTTGTGTGTTCAATAATTTCATAAAAATCATTTTGAACCTAACGAAAAAAAAATTATTATTTGTGTTTGTTTATTATTAAATTATTGTAAACTTATCTAAAAAATATTTAGATGGATCATGCTAAATTAAATGGAGATTCGCTGCCTGACCACGGTAGAGTGAGGTTGTGCTCCGCACCCCTCTGCTATTTTCAGGTGAGCTACCTTGTACCAACATGGCGCTGAGTGTGAGGAGGCGTATGAATACCATCGATATAGAGCTGCTTCATGGGGCAATTTCACCCTCTTCAGCGCAGGTGTTACTCCCGACCATCATTAGGGAGACGAATGGTATCCAGGACGATGAGGTATATGGTGTTTCCCTGATTGGGGCATACAGAATCTTTGTCAAACTGAATTCCACGTCCGTGTACGAGTCTTTGGTGACGAGATTCCAAGATGTGAGTCTTAACGCTACTCCAGCTGTGAAGGTGCGTTTGATCGACGTATCTCGCCACTTTACATGGGTTAAGATTCGTAATGTCCCATTTGAGGCAGATGAGGCTGACATCAGGAGTGTTTTCGAGGCATATGGGACCGTACATCTGGCACAACAGGGCAAGTGGACGGCTGGTGCTTACATGGGTCGTCTGGAGGGAACCTTTTCCCTGAAGATGACTCTGAGACATCCCATACCGTCATACGTCGTGTTGGAGGACTTCAAGACGCAAGTTATGGTTTTGTGCACCGGACAGAGACGTACGTGCAGGTTATGTGGGGCATACGACCATATGGCAGCAGCGTGTGTGAAGCTGAGGAGGGCGCCTGTACAAATTGGTGAAGCACCAGTTACCAGTGTGGTAGCTGTTGTTGAGAGCCCCACGCAAAAGCAAGGGCTTGGGCGCTTGTGGAGTGAAATGGTAGAGGATCCCATAGAGGAGACTGGCGTGTGTGAGGCAAGCTGTGACATAACAGGAACTGTTTCTAGGCAGGAGAAAAATGCAGAAGAGCAAGTGCAGGAGGAGGTACAGGCTCTCGAGGAAGAGCTTCAGGAAGTTTTGAGGACAATGCAGAGGATGTTGCTCCTGAGCTGGTGAGAGGTACGGCATTGCCTGTGGAGGAATGTGATGATAAAAACCATAGTAGGGATGACGGGCCAAGCAGTAAGCGTGAGATATCGCCGTGTGCCGTGGAACGGGGCGTGGTGGAGGTTGAGGTTCATCGTGAGGGAACCTCAGAAGACAACATGGAAGTGGAGGGAATCACGAGGAAGAGAGCGGCGGTGTCAGACTCAGATGATGTTCTGACACCGGCACAGAGGCCTGGGAGGAAGGAAGAGTACTGTTGAGGTAGTCAGGATAAGAGACATCGCAAGAAAGGAAGGGGGGTTGATGGTGTGAAGCCCTGTGCTGGCTCTAGGGCAGGAGGCCCTGGGATGAATGAAGAGAGGAGGAAGGGTTGGAAAATATAAAGAGGCCTTAGGTGTATGACTGTGACTGTAAATGGACTCTGTAATAGTGTGAAGAGGGAATGGTTTCGCATGTTTCTGTGTAAATATAGAGTGGATATAGTGTTCCTGCAAGAACACAATTTCAAGGAGGGAAGAGAGCTGGAAGTGGCGGTGTTTCAGGTCATGACTCTGCTATCTGCATGTTTGAAAGGTGGTGGGGGTATATTGATCAGGGAGGCGAGCCCGTTTGTGTTGATAAGAAGTGAGGGAGGAGGGAGGGAGGGTGTTGCATGTGGATGGGTGGTGGATGGGGCAGAGGGTAACCTTTGTTAGTGCGTATGCACCTGCCGAGAACGATGTGAAAGTAAAGCAGGAATTTGTATGTGATGACCTAGTTTTCTTCTTACGTGGTTTACCTGCAGTGGCCATTGTTGGTGAGGACTGGAACTGTGTTATCAGGAGGGCTGATGTGGAACCAAAAGGGGCGGGGCACATGTCGGCGGCCTTACGAGATCTCTTGAGGGATATTCAGTTAAGGGATGCAGTTGGAGGGGGAGTGTGGGAGGTAGAGCACACTTTCGTGAGGAGGGGTTATGCAGCAAGGTTAGATAGGTTGTACATTTCTCAAGGGGTTTTGGTAAAGTTTTTCCACACAATAGAAGTAGCTTATTCGGATCATAGGGCAGTCATGGCAGAGGTGGGATGGGAGTCACTGGCGGGTATCTCTAGGGGCTATTGGAAGTTAAATACAAGTGTGTTAGGAGATGAGGGGTTGGAGGGATTTACAACACTGTGGGAGGGGTTAAGTGCAGAGGTACATGGGGTGGAGGATATGGTAACATGGTGGGATGGTGTGTGTGGAAATTTATTTGGTCCAAATAGTTCCACAGCTCAGATCCAGCATGGCAGTCGGGACGGCCGAGCTGGACGGCCCTTAAACCCTCCCAAACAAACGAAGCATTCTCTGGTTGGCGGTTGTTGGTAAGCTTATTTAATTTATAGATTTACTCTTCAGGGAAGGAGTAGGTAGTTTACTGGTAGTACACTAATATTAGGTTTACTAAGGCATCTGTAGATAATGATAAAGTAGACCTAAGACCTTAACATAGGTAGTTATAGGCCGATAATGTAGGCAAACACTAGGATAAGTTAGCTAGGGAGAACTGGCAGCCCTAGCTTGATTGAGGAGGCGCGGGTCACAAAGACAGAATAGCGCCCTTCTTACGACAGACACCGACTGGACAAGACGTGCCGTGAACACCAGACGGCACCCCCACGTGTCTTCACATCTGAGACCTGGGAATCTGGTAGAGGCACCTCGATGTACCGTAGATGATCTCCTCCATCAGCCCATACAGTAAGACAAGATCTTCACCTTTTCCCGTAGGTTCTGGCCAGTGTCTTGGGAGATTGTGGGTTGAGTTAACTGTGGGCCCGGCATGCTACAGAGAGAGCATGCCCAGTAAGTACCAGTGTCTCAGAGCCGTCTGAAGCTAGTGTCTGAGTCTGCATAGTTATACTAGGGGATACATACCCTCTTGGATATAGGAATTTCTGAGGTGCAGGCAGGACACTAATTATGATTGAATATTGCAGGAATTAATGCTCCCGGTTGCACGTGGTTTCCGAGGGGAAGTCCAAAGGGGCTAAAGCTAGGCTTAGGAAGTTGAAGATCAGGATATATGCTGCAACACCAAGTAAGTTAGTCCTTTATACGTGCATCCAGGCGAGGTTTCTTGCAATACCAATCATTTGTGAAAATCTGTTCTATAAGCCACTTGTGAGGCTGAGGTACCCACCTCAGAGCTCGGTGTCAACAGAGTTTGCCAGGGTAGGCGACTCACTTGGAGGCAGTCCACACAAATTTTCACAAAAGTGGTCCTTCGAAAACCGTGATGTGGAATAGCTAGGTTAAGCTATCATAGCTAGGCCACAGTTAGGAACCAGTTTAACAGAGTTAGGTTAAGCTATCATAGCTAGGCCACAGTTAGGAACCAGTTTAAAAAAGTTAGGTTAAGTTAGCACACCTAGGTCAAAGTTACACAGAGACTAGGCCAAGCTGACTATACACAGAAGTTGTTATTTGCAGTAATTTACAGGCAGGCCAGGTAGGCTAGAGAAGCTTGTGAATTTAATTATTTACAGTGATTACAAGTAATCCAGAGTAGGAGACTTGTGTGTTAATTACTTACAGTGGATTTGCAAGGTAGCCACAGTTAGGCTAGGCTTGTGCAATATTTACAAAAGGTTATAGTAGCTAGGACAGATTTAACCTAGTTATTATTTACAGGGAGTTATAAAGCAAGGTTTAAGTTATAGCACACTAGCTAGGTTAGGATTTACCTTATCCAACCATCCACGCTAGACAGAGTAAGCTGGGCACAGGCCAAGCTGGTTACATACATTATTCATTTACTGTTTCACAAGTTGAATTGTTGAATTTACTTGTGTTAACCAAGTGATTTTAATTTGTATACTGCACCCTTTTATTGTGTGATTTTCATCATCTTTGATTCATGTTAATGTGGGATTTGTGAATTATACCTGAGACTAGATTAAGTCCTGTAATTATTTGCTGGCATTGTACAGTTAAGTGCTAGATTAAGCTTTCACATCGATACACATTTTTGATTGGGATTTGAGAGCTAACAGTGTACATTTTTGATTCATAGTAGTCAATTTAACAAAGGGAATTGTTAAGCTTGTTGAGAAGCCTTAAGACTCGTTCATTCTTGCCTAACACCGTGACGTGCTGTGGGGTGGACTGGATAAAGTGCAATTAGTGTCACACTCCTCATTAAACATCGACAATGGCAGATGGGGGTTCAGGAGAGTCTAGTCCAGTGTTAACAAAATTAAGGCGATCAGTAGCAGCATACAAAGGGCATCTGAACAGAATACGTAACAGGTGCAAGGCTACTTGCCAACGCAGTAATGTAGACTGCGATGATTTGCAAGACTGCTTGAAGAGTTTGGGGGAAAAATGGGAAGCCTATGAACGAGCATTCTCAGCATATGAGCAACAGGCTATTGTGGATGAGGAATCCCAGGGAAGTCTTCACCAGGCTATGGACGAATTCGATAAGGATGATGTAGATTGTCATCAGGAAATGAATATGTACAAAGATAAGTTAAGTACATTAAAGGCTAGTATTCCAAGGGTGGGGTTGAACACCGCAGGTACCCCAAACAACCGCACACCTGTCAATATGTTGCCCAAGTTGCCCCAGTTGAATTTGCCAACGTTCGACGGAACCTTAACAGAGTACATTGCTTTCTGGGATCAGTTTAGAGCCCAGATAGATGACAGAAACGATTTGTCAGATGCCGTCAAGTTGCAGTATTTGCGGTCGCAGCTCAAGGGTAAAGCCTTAGACCTGGTCTGGCACTACCAGATTACTGACACTAATTACCAACATGCCAAAGACCAATTAGAAGACATGTTTGGCAACACTGAGGAGATAAAGGTAGCTATACTTTATCGGTTGTTGGATCTAGAGGCTTGCCGACATGACCGTCAAAGCCTAGAGAAGTTCCGTATTGAGATTATGAGCTTGACAAAGAGTTTCAGAGATTTGCATGATGAGAATGATTCAGAATGGGTCCTTAGCCATGTGATTCAGAGGAAACTGGCTAGCACGACAGTGCATGAGTTACACTTAAAATATCGGACGAATAGGTTCACGATAAAACAAATTATTGAAGGGTTAGGGGATCTCATATCTCACCTGAGCGTAGGTCAGGGGGAGAAATTACCTACCAAGGAGAAGTCGGTCAACTTCCCCAGACATTCGAGAGATAGACCTAAACCACCTCCTACTAAGCTAGGCACGTATTATGCCCAGGGCGAGTCCTCCACCCACAGGGCCAAGGGAGAAGCCACTAAAGCGGCCAGTATGAGATGGTGCGTGTTTTGTGATGAAGAACACGCTAGTTCAGGGTGTTCAAGCTTCACCACCTATAACCAAAGGGTTCAACGACTAAGAGAGTTGAGATTTTGTTTCAAGTGTTGTGGAGAACATTTTGCCAGGGACTGTAACACCATGCTCAGGGAGTGTCGGGGCTGCTGGAAGGGAAAGCACCACAGTGCACTGTGTCCTAATGATGCCGGATTAGCACAAGTTATGGAGAGCAAACCGCAAGAAAGGGCGGAGAGCAAGAGCAAGTCAGAAGTAGCGATGAGTGTGGTGAGTACGGCACCGAGAATTTGTTCTGGTGAGCAGTTTCAAGGCTCGGTGGCCTTGCCCACCATAATGGCGGTGGTTGCGAACGGGAAGAAGTCTGAAACGACCCGTTTGTTCTTCGACAGTGGGGCACAGAGATCCTTCATAGTGGAGAGTCTAGCAACTAGGTTGAAGCTGGAGACAGTTGGTAAAGTTGACATGAAGGTGGAAGGGTTTGGTGGGGAAGTCCCATGCAGGTCTTATCCAGTAGTCAATGTGACGGTCGGGTTAGCCGGGCATCGACAGGAAATTTCAGCCTTGATGGTGAAGAGGCTGCCCAATATCATTACCACTAGGGGACTGGCTGCAGCAGTCAAACGTTTGAGGGAGTTGGGTGTGAAGCTAGCGGAACAAGACATTGCTACAGACAATGTTAGTAATGTAGGCCTCTTGGTAGGAGGGGATTACATAGACGAGTTCGTGTCTATGAGAAGGGTTATCAGGGAGGGCGTTGGCCTGTACAGGTCTCCAGTGGGGTACATCGTAGGAGGCAGAGTACCAGCTCACTTCCCTGCGACCCCGGGAAAGGAGGGCTCTGGTATTACAGCGACTGAGGCTGTACTGGTGATGCGGATTGGTGTGCACAAAGGTCTGTCAGAGGCGCAAGTTGGCATATCCGACAGTGAGCCGGTCCATAAACTATGGGACCTGGATGTAGTAGGGATTAAAGGTGACCAGCCGCCCCCCGAACACGAAGAGACGTATCGAGATTACTTGAACCATGTGCAGTTCAGGGACGGACAGTATTGGGTGCGACTCCCATGGAAACCGGGCCACCCAACGCTGCCCACTAATTTCAAGAGGGCACGTGGTCAGTTGAATTCATTGGTGAACAGCCTGACCAAGAAGGGTCTGGTGGGGAAATATGATGATATTATTAAGGAACAGCTGGCCCTTGGGTTCATTGAGAAAGTGCCCAATGCCAGCCCTGGGGAAAACACCCATTATCTTCCACACATGGCAGTCACCAAGGAGTCGGTAACCACTCCCATCAGAGTAGTCTTCAACTGCAGCTCGCAGGCGAGTCCCCGAGAGCCATCGTTGAACGACTGTCTGCTCACAGGGCTCTCCCTGACGCAGAAATTAGCAGATGTGTTGTTGAGATTCAGGACAGAGCAGTACGCCTATGCGGCAGACATTAGCAAAGCCTTCCTACGTATTGGGTTGCAGTCACAGGACAGGGACTACACAAGGTTCTTGTGGTTGGCTAACAGGGAGGTGCCCAAGCAAGGGTATGATATCTATAGATTCAGAGCAGTGTTGTTTGGTGCCACTAGTTCACCATTCTTATTACAAGCTACCATAGACTACCACCTTGTGAACTGTAATAGCCTGCTTAAAGAATTACTGAAGACCCTATTTTATGTAGACAACATGCAGGGTACCACCTCAGATGAAAGGCTGTTGATGGACATTTACCGAGAGTCTAATCAGGAGATGCTCTCGGCTAACATGCCATTGAGAGAATGGGTGACAAACAATCCAACGTTGCGGGGCACGGTGGAACGTGACTATGCTGGCTACTCAGTGCCTGAGGTAACATCGGTGTTGGGACTGGAGTGGGAAATCAAGGAAGACAGACTTAGGCTAAAGAGGAAGCCTGATGGGGAAGGGAAGCTGACCAGGAGGTCTTTGCTGAGCAAAGTGCAGACTGCCTTCGATCCTTTGGGTTTGTTGACACCCATCACCATTCGAGGGAGGATGCTAGTGCAACAGACCTGGGAGCTGAACCTAGGTTGGGACGACCCACTGCCAGAAACAGTCTGCCAGGAGTGGGATCTGGTTAACAAAGACCTAGCGGAATTGCACGAGTTCACATTCCCCAGGTCCATCGGGTGCACCGGGCGGGATTATGACTTGCACGTCTTCTGTGATGCCTCCTCCAGGGCCTATGGGGCAGTAGCGTATTTGGTGGCCGGGGACCAAGTCAATCTGGTCACCAGTCGTGCGCGGGTGACACCCCTGAAGGATTGCTCGATCCCAAAGCTAGAGCTCACGGCGATGTTGCTGGAAGCAAGACTGGGTAAGTACGTAGAGGAGGTGTTGAGTAATCTGAGGGTGACACACACCTATGTATGGACAGACTCGGAGGTGGCCTTACAGTGGGTCCAGAATGACAGGTCTAAGCTCCCCTATGTCAGGAATCGGGTAAAGGAGATACGGGAACTACAGTCAACATCAACAATTCTGCATGTGCCTACAGATCAAAACCCAGCCGACCTGATAAGCCGAGGGGTGACACACAGAAAGCTGAGTAAAAGTGAGATTTGGTTCAAAGGCCCAGACTGGTTACCGGCAAGGGATTGCTGGCCGGAGCAGAAATTCGTGGAGACAACCAGCAGCATAGTACATTTTGTGGGGGAACACGACACTGAATTATTTGACCCCAGGCGCTACTCCTCGTGGAGAAAACTTATAGGAGTCACGGATATGGTATTTCGATTTGTGAGGAAGCTGCATGACAAGGTAAGCCAAGGTCGACAGTTGTCTCTAGTGGGTCCCAGAGAACATTGGATAAGGCAGTACCAAAGGGAGAGGTTTCCAGGAGTGCTGGAAGTACTTGCGACCCGGCAGCAGGTTATGGCATCAGGACGCGTGTCCAACGATGACGACTCAGGGAACAGCAAATTGGTTCACTCATTGGGATTGTTCCTAGATCATGCGGGGCTAATAAGATGCAGGGGAAGAATACAAAACTCTGAGCTCAGCTATGGGGCCAAACATCCCGTGCTGCTGGGAAAGGAGGGATGGGCGACAGAGCTATTGATACAAGATGCCCATCAGAAGACCTTACATGGGGGGTTTGGAGATACCCTCACCTGCCTACGTCAGAATTACTGGGTATTGAAGGGTCGAGCTGCCGTCAAAAGGGTGCTAAAGAGTTGCACGGTCTGCCGGCGGTACGATGGGAGGACCCTACCATACCCAGGTCCACCACCACTGCCTCAGGAGCGGGTACATAGTGACAGGCCCTTTGAGACTGTAGGAATAGACTATACTGGGGCTATCACATTGAAGAACCCAGGAGACGAGAGGGTGGGGCCTCAGAAAGTATATGTCTGCCTGTTTACTTGTGCCACTACTCGAGCGGTGCATTTGGAGTTGGCAGAAGATATGACAACAGAGACTTTCGTGAAGCTGTTCAGGAGGTTTACTGCCAGATTCTCGTGCCCGCGATTGATTATCTCGGACAATGGCACAAGCTTTAGGGCAGCCGATAAAGTTTTCAGGAATCTTAGGGACAACGGAGAAGTACGAGAACACCTGAAGAGAATAGAGTGTGAGTGGAGGTTCATAGCTCCCATGGCGCCCTGGCAGGGGGGATTTTATGAACGTATGGTGGGCACAGTCAAAAGGTGCATTCAGAAGGTCTTCCACGGCAGGAGGGTGAGCTGTGATGAACTGAGGACAGTGTTAGTTGAGATAGAGGCAAGAGTTAATAACAGGCCTCTGACCTATGTACAAAATGGAATTGACGAGCAAGAAGCTCTCGCCCCCAATCACATGCTGTTTGGAAGAAGGATTGAGCCCTTCCCCGCAATTTTGAGTCAGTCTTCCAAGGAGCTGGATTATTATGGGCCAGATGGTCCCCCCATCAATGAAGAACTGCAAAGGAGTCACAACAGACTGGTGAACATCCTGGACAAATGGAACCAGGTGTGGCGCAGGGATTACTTGACAACCTTGCGGGAACATTTCTATGGTTCCGACCCCGAGGCAAATAAGATGATGCTAAGTGAAGGGGACCTGGTGCTAGTAGAATCCGAGGCGCCCAGGGCATACTGGCCTCTTGGCCTGGTAGTGTCAACCCACCCAGACAAGGCTGGGCGGTTGAGAATGGTGAAAGTAAGAATGAACGGTGTCGAGACTATAAGACCCATCAACAGGCTTTTACCTCTCGAGGTCCACACGGTGGGACCGGGACATGAGAAATTAGACCAGAGGTTGAGCGAGCTGAGTGGCCGGACGACCCGTCGAACGGCGCTCAAGTCCAGGGCCCACTGGGGGAGCCTGCAGGAGGCAGACTTGATCTAGACTTAGCGCCTACCTTTGCCGGTGGGAGGATGTGGAAATTTATTTGGTCCAAATAGTTCCACAGCTCAGATCCAGCATGGCCGTCGGGACGGTCGAGCTGGACGGCCCTTAAACCCTCCCAAACAAACGAAGCATTCTCTGGTTGGCGGTTGTTGGTAAGCTTATTTAATTTATAGATTTACTCTTCAGGGAAGGAGTAGGTAGTTTACTGGTAGTACACTAATATTAGGTTTACTAAGGCATCTGTAGATAATGATAAAGTAGACCTAAGACCTTAACATAGGTAGTTATAGGCCGATAATGTAGGCAAACACTAGGATAAGTTAGCTAGGGAGAACTGGCAGCCCTAGCTTGATTGAGGAGGCGCGGGTCACAAAGACAGAATAGCGCCCTTCTTACGACAGACACCGACTGGACAAGACATGCCGTGAACACCAGACGGCACCCCCACGTGTCTTCACATCTGAGACCTGGGAATCTGGTAGAGGCACCTCGATGTACCGTAGATGATCTCCTCCATCAGCCCATACAGTAAGACAAGATCTTCACCTTTTCCCGTAGGTTCTGGCCAGTGTCTTGGGAGATTGTGGGTTGAGTTAACTGTGGGCCCGGCGTGCTACAGAGAGAGCATGCTCAGTAAGTACCAGTGTCTCAGAGCCGTCTGAAGCTAGTGTCTGAGTCTGCATAGTTATACTAGGGGATACATACCCTCTTGGATATAGGAATTTCTGAGGTGCAGGCAGGACACTAATTACGATTGAATATTACAGGAATTAATGCTCCCGGTTGCACGTGGTTTCCGAGGGGAAGTCCAAAGGGGCTAAAGCTAGGCTTAGGAAGTTGAAGATCAGGATATATGTTGCAACACCAAGTAAGTTAGTCCTTTATATGTGCATGCAGGTGAGGTTTCTTGCAATACCAATCATTTGTGAAAATCTGTTCTATAAGCCACTTGTGAGGCTGAGGTACCCACCTCAGAGCTCGGTGTCAACAGAGTTTGCCAGGGTAGGCGACTCACTTGGAGGCAGTCCACACAAATTTTCAGTGTGGCTAAAGAACGAATTAGGCAATATTATGTGAGAGAAGGGAAACGAATTAATTCTTTAAAATATGGGCTAGCCAACTATTTGGAGGACAGGTTATGGGGTTGTTATGTGAGAGGGGCAGTGGCGGGTATTTATCCTATGGATGACATACTGGCACTTAAGGGGAGGCTGCACGAGCTCCAAGATCAGAGGTTCCAAGCGGTGAGGGTAATGGCAGGTGTGGAAGAGGTGTTATGGGGCGATAAGCCTTCGTTGTGTGTATTGCGTAGGCAAAAGTAACGGCAGCAGGCAACAGCTATTCCATGGTTGGAGGTTCATGAGTCAGTAGGTGGATATAGGGTGGGTCAGGTTATACACACTACAGACGGAATGCGAGTGTTTGCAGACGAGTGGTATGGAAAGTATTGGCAAAGGGATGGGGTAGGAGCTGGGGTTTTAAAACAGGTGTGTGAGAATGTGATATGTCTGTTGGGAAACAGTGATAGGGAAGCATTGGGAGGGGAAATAACTGAGGGAGAAACATGGAAGGCTTTAAGTGAAATGCATAAGGGCAAAGCTCTGGGAATCGATGGACTCCCGGCAGAGTTTTATCTACAGCATTGGGAGCTAATGAGAGTTTTTTTGGTTAGGTTATGAAATATTAATAAAGGAGAGGGGAGAGTTGGGAGAGAAGCAAGCAACAGCTGTAGTAGTATTGGTACCGAAGGGTAAGGGGCAACATACACTTAGGGACTACTGGGCAATATTGTTGTTATGCACAGATTATAAACTGTTTGCCAAAATTTTGGGGAATCGGTTTAAATGCGTAGCGGATAGAGTAGTATCGATAACCCAGTTTGGGTTGCCAGGGAGGTCTATGGTGGAGGGACATGGGTTCCTAAGGGATTTCGTGAAAGCAAAAGGGAGGGAGGGGGGTTTGGTGGCTTTAGACTGGCAGGGCGCATATGACAGAGTGGAATGAGAGGCATTGAGAGCCATCCTCAGGGGACAGGGGTTTGGGGAAGAAATAGTGGGATGGGTAGATGCTGTGTATCGCAGTGCAATGGCGAGGGTACAGATTAATGGGAGAGTGGGTGGGAAGATTGTTATGGAAAGGGGACTTCGACAGGGGTGCTCTATGTCACAACTTTTATTTGCATGCATACAGGACCCCCTTTTATAGGATGATGGAGAAGCATATGTGCAATAGGGGGGTGAAGGGAGTAGAGTTGGGAGGGTTTGGCCAGTCTTAATAGGGTATGTTGATGACACTACTGTTCTGGTTAGGGAGGGGATGTCAATGGATACCTTGGATGGGGTAGTACAATTGTTCTCGGATGCAACTGGTAAGAGAGTAAATTCAGAAAAGTCCATGGTTATGGGGTTAGGAGCTTGGGCTGGGAGGGTTGAGTGGGGTAGTGCAGTTGTGGGGAGGCGGGTGAATTTGTTAGAAATTTGTGGTCTCATCTATGCAGACGATCTGGATGTAGCGAGCAGGGAAAACTCGATTAGATTGGTGTATAGGATTCAGGGGCGATTGGGTGCATTGAGGCCTTAGCATTTGACCCTTGTACAGCTGGGCATTGTCATTAATGTCTTATTGTAGAGTAAGGTATGGCACGTGGCGGCCGTGTTCCCATTAACACTGATGGCGATAGCAGACATACTTAGGAAGGCTTTTAAATTTTTGTGGGGCTCGGGATGTGATTGGCTTAAAAGGGACGTGGTAATGCTACCTGTGCAGCAGGGGAGGGGGTTTGCTGGACTTAAAGAGGAGGGTCAAATGTGTCTTTATTAAAAGGGAGGTGGTGAGGGTAGGTGTGGGTGAGGGGTATGGTCAGGATCCTTGAAAGATTGAAACGAATGTATTCGGGAGTGGAGTTGCAGGAGCGTGAAACTGTTTTGAGTGCTATGACGTGGACTCGAGATCCGGAGAAGGTCAAAATAGGTGCGATGTGTCGATTGTTGGTGGGGAAGGTTGTGGCGCATGTAGAGGGAATTTTCCCCATGTATACATGGGGAAGTATAAGGAATAGGTTAAGTAGGATGAGGTTACAACCACGAGCACATGGTTTCTGCACGGGATTTTGCCGTCGGGTACGGTTCTGAGGGATAGATGTGTGGTTGAGGGGGTGTGTGAAATATATGAAGGTGAGGAGTCGGCGTTTCATGTTGTATATTTTTGTGAGGGGATGGGTAGCATCAGGGGTTGGTTGAGTAGGGTACTCCGTAAGATTGGGGGTAAAGGAATTTCTGTTCTGAGAGCTTTGAGTCTTGACGTGGGGGGATTGGATGAGAGTATCATTAGGGCTGTGGGGTACATTATGGTAGATTATATATACATATCGTGGGGAATGAGGGGGAAAGGGGTTAGTAAGGTGAAGAGGCGGGTTTTAGCAGTTACTTTTTATAAAACGTTGTGCTGTAACAGGGAAATTTATGGGAGATGGTGGGAGCAGCCTTTCTCAGAGGGATATAGAGAACTTATGTTAGAGGTTTTATCAGATTTGTAAATCAGGTGGGAGGGGCAGGGTAGGGATGGTAAATGCTACTGTAGGATGGTGATGTCGGGGTAGAAACGGGGTCGCCTCCTTGGGGTTGACAGTTGCAAAGAATGTGTGTGAGAGTGTTGGGATAATGTAACGTGTGAATATGTATGAACCTGTTGTGTATGGGATATGTAATGGCACATACAAAGTTGTGGCTGTCTGCTCTTGTGTGAGCCTTAGATACGCTGTTGTGATTAAGGATTGGTTAACCTTCATTGTGGCAATGTTCCTGGACTTGTTAAGCACTAGATGTGTGTCTTAACCGGGTTGAAGTGTCAATGTGTAAGACTTGGTCATGTTTCCCTTATGTTAATATTTGTTACTAAAGGTACTGTGTCTTTGGTGCTACTCTTTCACCAATACTTATATAATTACCACTTAAGTTTATTCATATATGTCAGGTTAGGATGTAAGTCAACAAGTTGGTGATAACGGTTATATTATTTTGGGGTGAGGGGGGGGCAATTAATGTGTACTAAGTTTAAGTCATTAACGGTAATACCAACTTTATTGGTAATTGTATACGTGTGTTTTGAAATGTAATATTCACATTGTGTTTGTCTTAAGGTATTGTGATTTTGGTAGTCCTGTACCATCCATGTTGTAAATTCTCTTTCCTCACGTGACACGTGTCATTGTGAAGGCTTACTCAGCCCTGTAACAACTTCAGACAGTATTACCAGGGCTGGCTCCTCCTCAGGAAAATTAATGAATAGAAAAAGAACAAAAACTGACAAACATAAACACTTTATTATTTAGAAAATATAAAATTTAAAACACTTAAATATGAAATATTAATCCTACCTTAAAGAAAATGAAAAATATAAATGATATCTGAATTCAACGCTAATATATACATAAAAAACTTGGGTGTCTGGTGTTGGTGACACTGTGTGTTGTTGAAATCGTAGCAGTTGCTGATGATGGAGGGGGGGGGTCGCAGGTGTTGATGACAACCCACCGGCTCGTTCTTCACAGATTTTCTACCGTCAATAATCCGTCCAGATGACAGGAAAGCAGGTTTTTTTCCACTGCAATGATGAGGGGTTATATCCTGCTACTTGCATACACAAACAGGCAAGTGGATCAGAAATTGGGACGCCTCAGAACGTTAGTCCGTCTCCTTCAATTTCTACTCGTTGATTAGCAGGTGACCCTCTCTGCCCTTTCAAGCTGTAAAGAGAGACAGATTACCCACTGCTTAAGAAATCACTCTCCATGATAAGTACAATACCTAAAAGATGTGGTGATTATTAAAACATTTTAACCTATCAAGACTGAAAGGACTAAGTTAATTATTGATCAAAAGTGAAGCTTTCAACCAATAAGTCCACTAAAATATGATCAGGCGTGTACTTATAGTACTGTTGGGAGCTGTGAGTCGAGTGATTTACTGTTTGACCGGAGCCCCACACATCACCTTTTGGGGGGGGGAGGAAGAGGGAGGGGAAGGGATAGTGGGAGCTTGACTTACCCTACCTTAACAAGCAGCCGGCAATCAAACTTATCACTTTCGGGGAGGGGGAAAAAGGGGGGGAATAGCGGGAGCTGGACTTACCCTACCTTAACAAGTAGCCGGCAATGAAACTATTGGATTGTCTGCATCGCTATTGGGCCGTGCAGACCCCTTGCCTGACGCTCCTCAGTAACCTGACAGCAGTGGTACGAGGAGGTGTTGTGCATTCGCTGCCTGGATGAGGTAGAGTGCGGTCGTGATTTGCACCCCTCTACTGTTTCCCAGACGAGCTACTCAGTCAACGACATGGCGCCAGGTGTGCGCAGGAGAGTGAATACTGTGGGCATTGAACTTATTAGTGGGGCTTTAACACCTACGTCAGTCGATGTGTTATTGCCCAAAATTATACGAGAGACATATGGCATCAGAGACGAGGATTTATATGGAGTGGCACTGAACGGTGTATATAGAATTTTCGTGAAAGTGCTAACTGCTCAAGTATACGAGGCTTTGGTTGATCGTTACCAAGATGTCAGCATTAATGTAACACCGGCAGTGAGGGTCAAGTTGATTGATGTATCACGACATTATTCGTGCCTTTTGAGGCTGATGAGGTAGATATTCGAAATGTTTTCGAACGTTATGGAACTGTACATCAGGCCCAACCTGGCAAATGGGTAAAAGGTGCTTACACAGGATTTCCTGAGGGTTCTTTTAATCTCAAGATGACGCTTAGGCATCCTATACCCTCGTATGTATATCTCGAAGAGTTTAGAACCCAGGTAATGGTAGCGTATGCGGGGCAGAGACGTACGTGCCGACTGTGTGGCGAATTTGACCATATGGCGGCAGACTGTGGCAAGCGGAGTATGGCTCCTGGGCCGGCAAGGGGCGGAGCACCTGCGCATGAGCACCCGATGCCTAAGGAAGAACGGGGGCAAGGAGGAGGGCGTGGTCGCATGGGGAGTGAGGAGGTAGTGGCTCCTCCAGTGGAATCGGAAGAAGGGGTGATCCATGAATCACCTGGCCCATCAACAGTGGCGCCTGGGCCGGCAAGGGGCGGAGCACCTGCGCATGAGCACCCAATGCCTAAAGAAGAACGGGTGCAAGGAGGAGGGCGTGGTCGCATGTGGAGTGAAGAGGGGGTGGCTCCTCCTGGGGAATCGGAAGAAGTGGTGATCCATGAATCACCTGCCCCATCGACAGTACAGTTGTCAAGTGAGGAGGTACAGGAGGGCGCAGCAGTGAAGGCTATTGAGGAGGAGTTGGAGACGGTGATACAGGCTATGTTACAGTCTATGGAGGTGGAGAGTTACAGCGAACAAGACCCTGGGATCAGGGCAGAAGGTGTGTGTGGGGAAGGGGAGGATCAGGTGGCACCTGTGGTGGGCAGTGCGAGTGCCATGGAAGGGCATGGAGGCGGATTAAGGGTGGTAGAGGTGGAAGTCCATTGTGCTGGCTCCCAGGACTCAGATATGGAAACTGAGGGAGCTACAAGGAAAAGGGCAGCAGCGTCAGATTCGGACGATGTTCTGACGCCGGCGCAAAGGCCGGGGAAAAAGACATGGGGTTATGGTACTCAGAGTGACTCTGCGAGAGGGCCACAACAGAAGGGGGGGGGATGGTTGGAGGGGATAGTCTGTGGCAAAGGCACAGTCCAGGGGAACGGTCTGAAAGGGAAGAATCTTGACCTGAGGCGGGGAAGGAAACTTTAAACTGGCCTCAGGTGTGTAACAATAAATATTAATGGTCTGTGTGATGGTGTTAAACGGGAGTGCTTCAGGATGTTTTTGAATAGGTACAAGGTTGACGTAGCTTTTGTGCAGGAGCACAATTTTAAGCTTGGTCGTGAATTAGTGGTGCCTGGGTATCAGGCTTATGTGTTGCCGTCTGAGCGTTTAAAAGGAGGAGTGGGTGTGTTGATCAGGGAGGCGAGCCCGTTTGTATTGCATAGGAAAGAGGGGGGGAGGGGGGAGAGTATTACGTGTGGAAGGATGGTGGATGGGAGAGAGAGTGGCGTTTGTGTGTGTGTATGCCCCAGCAGAAAGTGACGTGAAAGTGAAGATGGATTTTGTGCGGGAGGAGCTCGTGTATTACCTACGCACATTACCGTCTGTGGCGATTGTGGGGGGGGATTGGAATTGTGTAATTAAGAGGACAGACGTGGAACCCAGAGGAGCGGGATATTTATCCACAGTCTTGGGGGGCCTGCTTAGAGATCTTCAGTTATGTGATGCTTTCGGGGGAGGTCTTTGGGAGGTGGAACATACGTTTATAAGAAGGGGATATGCGGCTCGTTTGGACAGGTTATATTTATCTCAGAGGGTTTTGGTAGAGTCTTTTAAAACTATTGAGATGGTGTCTTCCGATCATAGGGCGGTATTAGTGGAGGTGGGATGGAATGCTTTGGCTCGTAGGCAGGGAAGTTATTGGAAACTGAACACGATGGTTTTGGGGGATAGGGAGGGAGTGGAAGCGTTTGCAATATTTTGGGAACAGCTCTGTGCCGACAGAAGGACTGAGGAGGATGTGGTAGGATGGTGGGATAGTGTGGCTAAGTTACGATTACGTCAATTTTATGTGAGGGAGGGCAAACGCATTAATCAATTGCAGTATGGTTTGTCAAATTACTTAGAATCTAGATTACGGAATTGTTACGAGGGGGGGGCGGTGGCCGGGGTGTACCCGGTGGAGGATATACACATGTTGAAGGACAGAATACGGGATTTGCAAGAAGAATGTTTTGAAGCTGTACGGGTACAGGCGGGGTTGGACGAAGTACTCTGGGGCGACAAGCCATCAGCTTGTGTGCTGCGAGGACAGAAGGTACGACAGCGAATGACTACAATACCGGGTTTGCAAGTCATATCTTCTGTGGGGGGTTTTAGAGAGGGTCAGGTATTAAGGGACACCAAGGGGATGAGTGAATATGCAGATAGATGGTTTGAGGAATACGGGAAAAGTAGTGGGGTGGATGGTGAGGTTCTTGGGAAGGTATGTGAGTATGTGCCGTGCAAACTGGGGAGGAGTGATCGGGAGGCACTGGGTGGGGTCATTGAGGAGGGGGAAATATGGAGAGCCCTTATGGACATGAGGAAGGGTAAGGCACCCGGGATCGATGGTTTACCTAGCGAATTTTATGTACAGCACTGGGGTCTGCTTAGGGGTTTCCTAGTAAGGTTAATGAATGCCATGAAAGACGGAGGTAAGATGGGAGAATCTCAGGCAACGGCGGTGGTGGTGTTGGTCCCAAAGGGTAAACAGCAGAGTACCCTTCGGGATTACCGAGCCATTTCGTTGCTTTGTGCTGATTATAAATTATTTGCGAAAATTCTTGGGTATCGGCTTAAATGTGTTGTGGGGAGGGTCGTGTTTGAGTCTCAGTTTGGTTTACCTGGTAGGTCAATGAGCGCGGGCCACGGGATTATCAAGGGGTTCCTGGAGAACATGGAAAGGGGAAGAGGGGCATTGGTGGCGTTGGATTGGCAAGGGGCTTATGATAGGGTGGAAAGAAAGGCTTTGAGGGATATTCTCCTACGACAGGGGTTTGGCGAAGAAATAGTGGGGTGGGTGGATACGTTGTACTTAAACGCGAAGGTAAGGGTACAAATCAATGAGTGTGTGGGGGGGGAGTCAACATGGAGCGGGGTCTTCGGCAGGGATGTCCTTTATCACAAATATTGTTTGCATGTGTTCAGGATCCCTTTTATAGGATGGTGGAGGATCGTCTAAGGACGGGGGGGAGGGATGGTGAGCTGAAGCCGTGGCCTGGTTTGGTGGGCTATGTTGATGATACCACTATTTTGGCAAGTGAGGAGACACGGTTAGGACTTTTGGGGGAAGTTGTACACACTTTTGGGAGAGCTACTGGGATGAAGGTAAATCTGGAAAAGTCAATGATCATGGGGCTGGGAGAGTGGACAGAGAGATTAGATTGGGGATGTGATGTTGTGCAGCGGAGGACCGGGAGTCTGAAAATCTGCGGTGTCATGTATGAGGCTGACCTGAGTGCTGCAAGGGTTAGCAATTCGAATAGGATGGTGGAACAGGTGCAGCGACGGTTGGGAATGCTGCGACCTCACCATTTAACCCTTAGGCAACGTGCAATTGTCATCAATGTATTACTATATAGTAAAGTCTGGTTTGTTTCGGCTGTGATGCCGTTAACAGGAACGGCGATCACGAGTATTCTTAGAATGGTGTTCAAATTTTTGTGGGGTTCAGGGTGCAACTGGTTGCGAAGGGAGGTAGTGACATTGCCGGTATGTAGGGGTGGGTTGGGTTTGTTGGACTTGAGAATGCGCGTGAAATGTGTGTTTATTAAGAGGGAAGTGATGAGTGCAGGTGGATGGAGGGAGGGTCAGCTAGATAAGGTACATGCTCACCTGAGGAAATGGTATGGAGGGGCGGAAATGAAGGAATGTGAGACAGTGTTACGTGCCTTAATGTTAGCCAGGGAACCAGGAAAAGTAAAGGTGGGAACTTTGTGTAAATTGTTAGAGAGACATGTAGTGGCGACGGTTGAAGGGATCTACCCCATGTATGCATGGGATGTAATATGGCGAAGATTTATTAAATTAAGGATACGACCTAGGGCGCGTGAGGTTATGTACCGTTTCCTGCATGGGATTTTGCCAACGGGAGCGATGCTCCGAGATAGGAGGGTTATTGAGGGTGGGGGGTGTGGCAGATGCAGTGGGGAAGAGACTGCGTATCATGTCGTCTATTTTTGTGAAGGTTTGGAGTGCATCAGGGTATGGATGAGTAAGGTAGTGGTGAGGGTGGGGGGTCAAGGTGTGTCGGTATTGCGAGCGTTGAAGTCTTGATATGAGTGGTGTGGAGGAGAGTGTGGTAAGAGGTTTAGCATATGTCATCGTGGACTACATATATGTTTTATGGGGTATGAGGGGAAAGGTGGGTGGGGATGTGCTGAGAAGGACTTTGGCGGCGACGTTTTATCGAACTTTGTGTCGCAATAGAGACATTTTTGGGAAAAGGTGGGAAGAGTATTTTTCTGAGGGTTATAGAGGACTAACAATAGGGAATTTATTGGCGTTATAAGGGGCTTTAACTGCCGGGGTGAGTGGGGTAAAAAGGGGGGGGGTTCAGGGGATTTCAACGGGCTCACCTCCTTGGGAATGCAGTGATGTGGTTGGGTGTGATTGGAGGTACTAGTGTGTGACCAGATGAGAGGTTGTGCAAGATAAGTTTTGCTTAGTTCCCTTGATGGGGAAGGTGTAAGGAGCAGATTAAATATATAACATGTATTAATGTATAACCTATAAATTATATAACATGTATATTTCTTTGGTAGAGTATTATGTTCCACTTGCACTGGTATTGAAATTGAATTTGAATTTTCTTGAGAGGGTTTTCCTTTCACTATTTCCTTGAAGCACTGAGTTATTTTGCCTTTTTGTTGTAACGTGGTCCGGCATCAGTTTTGACGTAATTACCTATTATTATTATTCTTATTTAAGGTATTGTCATTTTGGTAGTCCTGTACCATTCATGGTTGTAAATAATGTTTCCTCAAGTGACATGTCTCATAATAATCCTAAATTGAGGATAATTAATGTCATGATTATTCAGGTTGGTGATAGGGTTAGTTTTCAATGTGTGTGTGTGAGTGGGGGGGGGATGATGGGTCACCTGTGTTGCAGCACAGGTTTCTTAATAAGGCATATTGTAGGTCTGGTGTATTTGTTGCGAATTGTATTATGGGTGATTGTCATTAAGCTTGGTGCATTATTGTGTTGAGGTTGTAATTTTAGGAGTTTTGTTTATAGCCATTTTGTGGCCTTTGTTATTATAACTTTATTCCTTCTTAAATTGTGATATGTTTTAAAAACTTGTATATAGTAGACTGTCAGATGTTGCCTGGATTGTTTTGTGTTTATATATTGTTTTACTGATGTTGTCCTTGTTCATTATTTTATATATGTACCTATTAATATTTGTACATGAAGTTTTAAATAAAATATCAAAAAAAAAAAAAAAAAAATGAAACTATTGTTACTATATACTCCCTCGCTACTCCTATCTATTGAACTTTTCCCTCGCAGTCATGATATTACTAAATTGAGGATAATTAATGTCATGAGTATTCAGATTGGTGATGGGGTTAGTTTTCAATGCGTGTGTGAGTGGGGGAATGGATGATGGGTCACCTGTGTTGCAACACAGGTTTCTTAATAATGCATTTGTAGGTCTTGTGTAATTTGTTGCGAGTTGTATTATGGGTGAATGTAATTAAGCATTATTATTGTGTTGAGGTTGTAATTTAGGAGTTTTATTTATAGCCATTTTGTGGCCTTTATTATTATACCTTTATTCCTTCTTGAATTGTGATATGTTTTAAAAAACTTGTAAATAGTATAGTGTCAGGTGTTGCCTGGATTGTTATGTGTTTATATATTGTGTTATTGATGTTGTCCTTGATCAAGTCATTTGTTAATTTTAAGTAGCAGGGGAATGTAGAATGTATTCATTGGTGGGGGGAGGAGTGTAAGCAACAATGAGTAGGTTCCACTTTATCTATGAACTTTGTGTACTTGTGTAACAACATACGTAGAAGCAGTCTGTAGGTTGCGTTAAGTTTATTTTAATGTTTTTATGTATGTGCTTATTCAGAAGATTGTTTAGTGAATGTTTATTGCTCATCACCAGTGTTAATGTTACATATTGATATATGTACCTATATATATTTGTACATGACATTTTAAATAAAATATAAAAAAAAATTAAATTACGCTTCATATAATAAGGTTAGGGAAGTTTTTTGAGGTTCTTTTGGTACAAAATTATTAATTTTTACATAAGCATATATGAAAAAATATATCTTAAAACGAGTGGATTCAGATGGAGCACCATATTGAAGGGTTATTTAATTCAACATCATTCGTCTCTCGATCTCTGGGGAAAGAGGACGCTACTTGAGGTCTCCTTGCACGCCACCTGGTATGAACTGCTATACTTAAGTATCAAGATGGCGGATCGTATGAGCCAGCGAGTAAACACTGTCTGTATGGAGTTGGTCCGAGGGACATTAAGCAGTGTGACAGTGAATGTTCTGCTACCAGGCATCATAAGGGACGTCTACGGGATACCTAATGATGAATTGTATGGTGTGGCCCTTAATATAATGACACAGGTCTTTGTGAAGTTTGCAAGAGCCGGTTTTTACACCAGTATTGTGGATGAATTTCAAGAACGATGGATGTGTGTGAATTCGACAGTGGAGGTGTGTCTACATGACGTCTCTAAATACTTCATGTGGGTAAACGTAAGGAATGTCCTGCTTGAGGCAACGCCGTATGGACTTCAGGATGTCTTCAGTAGTTATAGAACTGTTCATTCGGCTAGCATGGGGGTGTGGAGGGACGGCCCATATAAAGGGCTGCCGGAAGGATCCTACACCCTAAAGATGTCATTGAAGGGGCCAATCCCATCGTATGTCACATTGACAGGATACAGGACCCATGTATTCGTCCACTACGCAGGGCAGAAGAGAACATTCCGATTATGTGACTCTTATGAGCATATGGCGGCGCAGTGTACAGGAAGGTAGGCCCCTAGGATGACAACATCAACGACGGTAGACCAGCAACCGAGTACCGTGGACGTAGAGTTGGGAGTTTCGGATGGTCGGAGGCCGGATCTATGGAGCAAGGACATAGAGTGGAGGAGGTGTTGGGGACGTGTGTCACCCTTCCGGAGGTAACAAGGGAGAGCTCGCCGAGGCCTGACGAAATAGTGGATGTGGAAGAGACTACCCAGGAGAGGATGTTGGAAGCAGTGCTGCAGGAGTTTTGGGGAGAGAAGGAGGCCAGTGAGGAAGGAGCCGGGCAGTTAAGTGAGGGGCAGTAGCTGGATGGGCAGCAGGACAGGTAGAGGCCTTGTGCAAGGATGGAAAGGAGAGGGAAGTGGTGGTGGAGGTTCATTAGGACGACTCGCATGAGGTAGATATGTGTGTGAGTGGTAGCTCACGCAAACAGACTGTGGGAGCATCCGAAATGGACGAGGTCCTAACACCTGGGCAGAGGCCTTGGAAGAAGGCATGCGCAGCTGTGGTGGAGAAGGCAAGCAGGGGTGGGGGTGCACCGGGGAAGGCTGGTGGAGGAGGGCAAGAGGGGAGGGTTGGTGGACAGGTTAGGAAGGATGGAAGAGAGAGTACGGGTACCATGAAAGGAGAATTGAGTAAGCCACAGCGGCATAGGGGTAAGCTGCCTTTCCTGGAAAATTCAAGTGTGTAACATTAAATGTAAATTGTCTTAAAACTGAGGTAAAAAGGGTTTGCTTAGAATGGTTCTTGAGAAGGTTTGATGTAGATGTATGCTTTTTGCAGGAGCATAACCATAAGTTAGAGCATGAACTGCATTTGCGGGGTTATAGGCTGTTTGTCAGCAATGCTTTGCAATTGAAAGGAGGGGTGGCAGTGGCAGTAAAGGAGACCAGCCCATTGCACATCATGGGTTGGGAGGAGGGGGAGAAGGGAGGGTTGTAAAGGTGGGTGGGTATTGGGGGAAGGCGAGGGTATGCTTCATAGGTGTTTATATACCGGCAGTCAACAATGCGAGGGTGAAAGGTGATTTTGTCCGGGATGTTTTGATGTATTATTTGTGGGGCTTACCTTCTATTACAGTGCTTGGGGGTGATTAGAATTGCGTGATTAGACATGGGGATGTGATACTGAGGGGGGCGGGATGTGTATTGGGTGCTCTGAGGGATGTGTTAAGGGATGTATGGGTTGTAGATGTGGTGGGGAGGGGGATATGGAGTATAGAACTCGTTCGTTTGTAGGGGTTATGAGGCGAGGTTAGATAGCATTTATGTCATGCAGGGGATAAGTGTGGGTTAGTGTATGTGGCAGGGAACAGGCACGGTGGCGGTATGGGTTACAGGACTACCTAGAGGGACAATTGAATGAATTTTACGAGGGGGCAGGGAAGGTATGAGATGGGATATGGATGGTCTAAGGAGTTGGATTACGGAGATACATAATGAAAGGTTTAATTCAATTAGAGTTAGAGCAGGACTGAACGATGTATTAAAGGAAGACAGACCGTCAGGGTACGTCCTGAGGAAATTTTTTTTATATACTTTTTTTAAACAATTCAGTACACCATATAATAAATATACATATAATCTCAACAACATGAGATTTATTGCAACCTATCCACTACCTACTCTCGCCACTGATTACAGAACAGCAGGGTGACAATAACAAATTCAAATTCAAAGTTTATTCTCTATAAAGATTACAATGTTGAATTTACAGAATTTGGTTGTTGTGTGGTTTACATGTAGTTAAATAATGATTACAGAGTGTACCACTAGAAAGCCTAGCATGGCTAGGCATTTCGGGCAGACTTAGTTTAATTCTTTATTTTAAAATATTACAAATTATGAGGTAAGTTGGTACTATGGCTAAGTGACTAAATACTAGTTTGTGAGTTTAGCAATGTGAATGCTTTTGTTTTGGCACTATACATAGTTTCAGTATTGGAGTATCATAGGATTCATTATTTTAAGATTGAGATTAATATTTCTGTTTATGGTCAAATGGGTGAGTGAGTGTAAGTGTGAACCACCAGGTGGTATTCGTGTAGTTAGTTGATGGGGTTTATCAGGGAGATAAGATGTTTTCTAATGGTAGTTTTGAAGGTGATGAATGTGTCTGCAGTTCTAGAGTTCTCAGGTAGGGTGTTCCAGATTTTAGGGCCTTTGACATACATTGAATTTTTGTAAAGGTTTAGTCGGAGATGGGGAATGTCGTAGAGATGTTTGTGTCTGGTGTTATGCCTGTGGGTTCTGTCACAACTATCAAGAAAGCGTTTTAGGTCAAGGTTGATATTGGAGTTTAAGGTCCTGTAGATGTAGATTGCACAGTAGTAAGTGTGGATGTACTGAACAGGGAGTAAGTTTAGATCTATGAAGAGTGGGGGGGTGTGTTGCCAGGGATGGGATTTAGTGATTATTCTTATTGCAGCTTTTTGTTGGGTTATTATTGGCTTTAGGTGTGTTGCTGCAGTTGATCCCCAAGCACAAATAGCATAGGTGAGGTATGGATAAATAAGTGAGTGGTATAGTGGTATAGTGGTATAGTGAGTACCACTCAATAAAAAACCTGGTACAAACAACGTTCTACTTAAGAACAAAAAGACTGTCACCTGCCGCCACAATGCTAGATACATCTCCCACTATCTGTATGGACGGCCATACCACGTGACACCAATGATTGTAATATGCACAAAAATATATAACAAGGTCCTTCACCTATGGCCCCGCCCGATGGCTCGAGCCCCAACCACAAAACCCCCACTGGTTGCACGCCTACAATGCAAGACATACTTGCAGAACAAAAACAAGTACAAATAAAATACTTTACACTCCAAGCCAGTGACTTGGCTTGCATGATGCCTACACACTAAGTGGATGCAACTGACCATGACATATCAAGATCAAACATGATGGGATTACAGATCCCAAAGCCTTCTACCTGTAGGCAAAAAAAAACCATAACCTCCCCTCCAGCAGCAGTTGCCACTGTCCAGCATTCTGGCATACCTTAACACACACAGGCGCCTGAAGCCACCATGCATAATAATCGTACACCTCACGCACACAGGCGCCTGTAGCCACCATGCATAATATTCGTACACCTCCTCTCATGCCATGAACAGACCCAGGACAACCACTCGTACCAGAACATGCACCAAACATGACAGTGACACACTCACCCTGGAGCGCTGACTGCCAACAGATTCACCCTCGCTCACTGGACGGCAAGCCCGATGTCTATCCCCTGATCTAATCCCCACCCCTACATAATAAGCATTTCACTTACCATGAGGGTACAGTAGCCCTCAGAAAAACATTCCCCCCACCTTGTCCCATATAGATCCCTATTCCTACACATAATACAGAATACTATTGCTGCCAGCACATGCTTTCTCACTTCTCACACTTCCGATCCCCTCATGCACCACGATATGTATACGTAGTCCACCATCACATATGCTACCACCCATGCTGCACCCTCTTCCACCCCCCACATCTAAACTCAGCACCCACAATACTGACACATCCCTCCCCCCACCTTCTGCACCACCCTGCCCACCCATTTTCTGATTCTCTCCAACCCCTCACAAAAATACATGATATGGTAAACTGTTTCCTCTTCCCCACACAACCCACAATGCCCCTCCCCACCCAACCTCCAATCCCTCAGTACCGCACCAGATGGCAAGATACCATGCAAAAAGCGGAACATTACCTCACGCACCCTGGGCTGTAACCTCAACCTGCTAAATCTTCTCCAGATGTTTGCCCAATCGTAACTCGGGTATAACCCCTTCCCTGGGTGCACCACCTGTTCCCCTATCACCCTGTACAATGCCCCAACCTTAACCTTCCCAGGCTCCTGGGCCAATGCTAACACCCGCAAGACTGCCTTGCACTCACACAGGTCCACTCCCCCATACAAGCCTCGCAACACCTCATGAACTTTCCCCAACCGTCCATCCTGAAAAACCCCTCCCCGCAATACCTCACGCCTGATGTAAACACAGTTAACCCTCCACCATAAATCCAAAAGACCCATCCCCCCCTTTCGCACTGGCAACATGACCACCTCCCTATACAAGAGCACATTGATTACAATCACCTTCTGCAGGACAGTGAGATGATTCGGTCTTAGTGCTCCCAATCTCTTTACCACATGGTCCTCCAAATGACCAGAATTATCCTCCCTCGCCCAAACTAAATTTGCCCTATATACAATACCACATATCTTCAAAACGTCCACACAGGTTGTCACCACCCAACATCCCCAATCCACCCTCTGTTCCCACATCCCCAACCTTAAAATGGACGATTTCTCTACATTCCCCATCATTCCCGAGGCACCTCCGTAAACCCGCACCACCTCCTCCAGCCCACCCAACTGTGTCCCCTCATCCACCCAAAGCATCACGTCATCCACGCACCCCACCAGTCTTGGCCATGGCCACCCTTCCCTGCCCCTGTCCCCTTGTATTCTTGCCTCCACCAACCTATAGAAAGGGTCTTGCATGCACGCAAACAACAACTGTGAGAGTGGGCAGCCCTGTCGAAGGCCCTGCCCTAGCACCAATGCTTTCCCCAAACGCCCGTTAACTTGCACATGCACACATGCTTGGTTATACAATGTTTTCACCCATCCCACTATTTCCTCCCCGAAACCCTGAGACAGTAAAATGCAACCTAAAGCCTCCCTTTCCAGAGTGTCATATGCCCCCCTCCAGTTCAATGTTAACAACCCCCCTCCCCCCCACCAAAAGCGGCTACAAAATCCCGGAAAATACCATGACCTATCACCATCAATCGGCCAGGCAAACAGAAATGGCTCGGGGAGACCACCCTGTCAACCACACACTTTAGACGATTACCAAGCACCTTGCAAAGAGCTTATAGTCAGTGCACATCAACGATAATGCTTGATAATCCTAAATTTAGGGTAGGCTGATGTGACCCCTTTGAAACTAAGACCACTATCCCAGTCCCTTGCCCTATGCCTAACCTACCCCCCCCCACTTCATTTCATTCAGGAGCCTGACCAAGAAACCCCGCAACAAGTCCCAATGCAACATATAAAATTCGCAAGGAATCCCATCCACTCCCAGTGCCTTACCCTTGCTCATTCCAGCCAATGCTCTCCAAATTTCCCCCCCCTCAGTATCACCCCCAATGCCATTCTATCACTCCCTCCCAGGGATTTACCCACACAGCCACTCACTTCCTCCAACAGCTCTTCATTCACCCCACGACTACACCAATAACGAGCATTCCACCTATCAGCATACATACCCATGCCCTCTGTCAACCTGAGCACCTGCCCCACCCGATAGTTCTCCCCCCTCACACACCTCTAAATGCATAAGAGTCGTTGCCTTCCTACATTATTGGTGACCCCTCAGGACACAGGACGAAGGCCTATCACCCCATAGCACCTCCTCTATACCCACTTGCACCCTTATGGCTTCAAATCTCTCATTCTGCAACTTTCTCTCCTTCAGGGCCTCCATTTTGTCCATACAGTACCTTCCCTTCAAAGCGCCCCCACTGCAGCAAGCATGTAAGCACTGCTCTAGATAATTTGACAACCCATATCTCGTGTGGTTTATCCTCTTCCCTTCACGTATGTAAAAATCTCTTATCCTAGCCTTTGCAATGTTATCCCACCATCCCACCACGTCATCAACTACCCTCCCCTCCTCCCCAAGCTCCTCCCATAGTGCAGCAAAACCCGCCACTGCCTCCTCATCCCCGAGAACCCTCGTATTTAATTTCCAGTAACTCACCTGCCTTCTAGCTAATGCCTCCCACCCCACCTCCACCAGAACTGCCCTATGATCAGAATAAGGTGCCTCTACTGTACGGACAAACTCTATACCAACATGCTGCATAACATATAGTCTGTCTAACCTTGCCCCTTAGCCCTCCCTCACATATGTATGGTCCACCTCCCATGAACCCCTGGCAAGCACATCCCACAGTTGCACATCACGGAGAAGCTCCCCCAAAACAAGTGACAAAAAACCTGCCCCCCTCGGCGCCACATCTGCTCTTTTAACAACACAATTCTAATCCCCTCTCACTATTGCAAGAGAAGGTGAAGATTGTAAGAAATACACCAGCTCTTCCCTCACAAAAACATTCTTAACATGCACTATGTTTTCTGCTGATGCATACACACACACAAAACCCACTTTCTCACCCCCTACCAACCATCCACTCTTAAGATCCTGCCATCCACCCCCCTCACTCCTTAGCAATACAAATGGACTTGCCAACCTGATCAAGATGGCTACCTCCCCCTTTTAAGTGCTCCGAATGTGTCACAAAACTCTGATAGACCTCCTCCTCAAAATCCTTGCCAGCTTTCCAGGTATGCTCCTGAATATATGCTATGTCCACATGGTAAGAACATACAAAACCACTCATGCTTCATTCTCTCACACAAGTCATTAACGTTCAGCATCATACACCAGAGGCCAGTTAATGCTTGTGGCCCCTCTGGCCCACACTCCCCTTTACATGTGCACCAGGGCCCTTCTTGCTGCCCTTACCATGCTCACCACGCAGGACACCCTGGCCATCCTGCACCACCTGTTGCTAGTGCCTCCTCCCTACTACACTGCTAGCCTCCACTGCCCACACCTTCTTCCCCGGGTGTTGGGCCGGTGTTAGACATCGTCAGAGTCGGATGTCACTGCTGCCTGTTTCCTGGTGACAACACTCTCCTCCATTGATGAACTGGGTTCCTCCTCTCGATGCACCTCCACCACTAACAGCTGCACATCTCCAGCGTCAGCCTGCCCACATGGTACCAAGCAACACTCACTGCCACCCCATGCCTAGCATCCACCTCTGACGCAGGCTCCTGATCACCCAATGGTCCTGCCACTGAGATCACAGGTGACTCAAACAGTGACTGCATCATCGTCTTAACTGTCACAGTGAAAACCTCTGCACCCCAGACACCTGCTGCTCCACCTGCCGTGCTGGCTGCTCCAGTATCAGCACATCTAGGGTGGGCTCCACCACCGATGCCTCAACCATTTCGCTCCAAAGTTGACCACACTCTCCATCCTTCGCCTGGGCGGATTCAGGAACATCCTGCCTCTTGCCAGTGGGTGCTGCTTCAGCCGGTCGCCCGGCCCTGCCCCGCCTGCCGCACTCAGCTGAAACGTGATCATAGTCTCCACATATCTTACAAGTTCTCCTCTGCCCAGCATAAGTCACCATCACTTGAGTTCTGAAATCCTCGGAGACAATGTAGGAGGGTATGGGGTGACAGAGGGTCATTTTAATGGAGAAACTTCCCTCAGGGTAACTGGCATATGCACCTGTCATCAATTTACCTTGTTGGGCAACATGTACAACTCCATACCTTTCAAAAGCTTGACGAATGTCGACCTCATTCGCCTCAAAAGGTATTTTCCATACCCTCACCCACGTATACTGGCGGGAAACGTCCACAAGTCTGACGCTCACTTCCGGGGTCACTTCCATTCTAAGATCTTGGTAATGATCAACAAGACTCTCATACACCTGCGCATGGAGCAATTTCAAGAATATCCTGAATGAGCCATTTAAAGCCACGCCGTACAGCTCCTTATCGTCGATGCCGTAGGTGTCCCTGATAATCAGTGGCAACAAATCATGGGCCGTTGTTGGCATGATGGATCCATGCACTAATTCAATTCCAACAGTGTTTACTCTGCAATGTACACCAAATACCATGATGAGCACTGGGTTGTTAGTTTGGCTGTCGACAAAGAGTTGTGAGGAGCGTCCACTCACCCCAGCAGCTAGGCGAGGAATGACTGAGGAAATTTATGGAAAGGCAGGTGGTGACTACCGTAGCACATCTAGTGGTCTATTCTGGGGGGGGGGGAGGTTATGTGGAGGGACAAGACCTTTCCAGTACAGACAGCATCAGTGTTTATGCAGATTATTGGTTTAGAGAGAAATGGAGGAGAAGAGGGGAAGAAGTCAGAGAGGAATTTTTTGGAGACATGGGGAGAAACTTTGCAGTAGGACAGCAGGAAAGGGAAACATTGGAAGGTAGTATTAGTGAGGTGGAGGTGGAGGCGGTTTATGGGATGAGTCAGGGTAAGACATTGGGCATAGATGGGATACTGAACGATTTTCATAGAGCTAATTGGGAGTGTATTAGGCAATTTTGGTGGGGGTCGTGAATTATATGTTGAGCAGTGGGAGGATGGGGGAAGTCACAAAAAAACTGGGATCGTTGTTTTAGTGCCGAAAAAGGAGGGGAAAGTATTGAGTGATTACCGAGTGTTGACCTTACAGTATTCGGATTATAAAATTTTTGCTAAAATTCTGGGCAATAGACTGAGAAAGGTGATAGGATCAGTGATACATAGGGGGCAGTATGGCATCCCGGGGCAAAGTATGAGGGATGGTCATTGTGATATAAGGGAATTTATTGAGAGCTGTCCAGGAGGGGGAATACTCGGTTTAGATTGGACTAATGCATATGATTACGTGAACAGGGATTTCTTAAAAGTTTGCTTGGAGAAGTTGGGTTTTCGGGGGGGAGGGGGTGTTGAGATGGGTGCAAACCTTGTATGAGGGTGCAGTAGTGAGGGTACAGGTTAATGGGAGGTTGGGGGATCTGGTACTGATGGAGAGAGGTTTGCGGCAGGGTTGTCTGCTCCGTCAGTTGCTGTTTGCCTGTGTACAGAATCCTTTCTATGGGCTTGTGGATGAGGTGATGAATAGACAATGGATGATGGGGGGTTGCAGGAGGGGTATTGTTGGGTATGTGGACGATACTACGGTACTGGTAATGGATGAGGAAGATTTAAGGATGGTAGGTGGAGTAATTCAGATTTTTGGGGATGCTACGGGTATGAGAGTCAATCTAATGAAGTCGAGATTATTAGAGGTGGGAATTGGATTGGTGGGAGCTTGGGGGAGGGGTTGGGATGGACAGTAGTTGACAGAATTAAGGTATGTGGGGTATGGTACATGGTGGAGGTGCAAGAATGCAGGAGGGTCAATTAGGAATTAGTTACGAGCAGGGTTTTGGGTAGGCTTAGAAGCTTAAGGGCTAGGGATGTAGCGTTACAACAGAGAGTATTGGTGGTTAACTCGTTTTTCTACAGTAAGGTGTGGGGGGTGGCAGAGGTGTTTCCTTTAAGAGTACCAGACATTTTAGAAATCCAGAGGAAGGTTTGAAGGTATGTGTGAGGGTTTGGGAGGGCTTGGTTACGTAAGGAAGTAGTAATGATGGATGTTCGACAAGGAGGTCTCAGCCTGTTGGCATTGGGTCCTAGAGTAATGGCTATATATATTAAACAAAGGTATGTATGGGCAAGGGGGAACCGGGGTGTTAGGGTGGACAGGGTGATGGAGGATGCACACAGATGGTGGTGTGGAAGGTATTTGAGGGATTCTGAAGACATGTTGAGGTTTTTATTGACTGTAAGACAGGTGTCCAAATTAAAGGTAAAAAGGTTGGTGCGTGCTGTGGGGGGAGGGTCAGGGTGTTTTACAAGGGGTAGCTGTATACCCAACATACGACTGGCAGACCATTTAGAGGGAGTTTAGCTTTCTTAGGATACCAGCGAGGGTAAGGGAGTCAGTATATCGTTTTATTATGGGAATTTTGGCCTCTAAGGAAGAGCTTTGTAAAATGGGTCTTGTAAGAGAGGCGTCATGCTTGCACTGTGGGGACATTGAAATAACTTTTCATGCGGTATTTTTGTCTCTCTTTGGAGGGGGTGAGATTATGGATGGGGGGTGTTATCAGACTTTTGGGAGGGGGGAGGTGGTCTTTCCTTTGGAGCTTTATTGTTGGATGTAAATGCGGTGCCAAGGGATGTGGGAAGGGTTCAATGTATGTCATAGCAGATTATTTATGTTTCTTGGAGGATGAGGGAGGTAAGGGGAGATTTGAGGATAAAAGAATTAGTGGCAAGGTTTTATAGAACGATGTGTAAGTAGGAATAGACGAGTCTATGGGGGACGGTGGGCAACCAGATTCTCGGAGGGTTATCGGAATCTCACTGTGGGTCGCCTCCTTCTCGTGAACCCAGGGGGCAGGCAAAGGGTTGGCCTCCTTCCGAGGCATATATGTGGGTAAGGTAGTTCAGCAGCAGAGTTGTGTGGGGAATGGATGATGTGAAGGATTGCGATATGTGATATACCAGTCTAACCTCTGGTTATGTTCCCTGTGTACAGGATAACCTTTCTAACCATGGTAACTAAACCTTGAGATCTTGGTTAGGCACAGTACTGTGTTAATTTTATACCTATGTTAAAATTAATTGCTGTCCAACGAAATTGGTTGTGGGGCGCTGTAACCCTGCATATTTGCATTGTTGTACAAATTTTTTTTTATATTTTATTTAAAACCAATACAGTTTAACATAAAAATAAAAAAATAAAGGAAAACAGGATGGATCTCAATCCTGAAGGTACGTACACTGCCAAAAAAAAAAGAAAGAAAGCCCGACACAAATGAACTGACACAAACGGATTGCACCTATATGCTCGCAAGATATTGCTACAAAACATACAACAATAACTTATGGCAAGAACATAGCTACAAAGAAATACAATCACAGGGTCGTGAACTAAAATATATACACATTCTTGATTCAAAACCTTACATATATAAATTTTACATATAATGTGACATCTGACAAAGGCTCAATACACTAAAAAGGAATATATACAAAAACTGTATCAATAATTCACATTCTTCGTATTAATCAATAACCAAAACCTAACATCATAATCTTACTAGAACATCTACATACGTATCCCTAACAATACAGCTTTACATATACCAACATACGAATAAACATAAAAGAAAACAGCTTAGAACTCATAATCTGAAGCGCAATATTGTTACAATAAACCCATATACTAAATCTCAGACACAAATGGACTGCATCTCTAAACTGTCTAGATATGTCTGTATACCATACAGACTAAAACTTAACATCAAGAACTTAGCAATGACACCAAACCGGCACCAAGATCCAAACCTAAAATATAAACTATAAAAGAATCGAATCATACATATATAAAGTTTTACATAAAGCTTTACCCATGACAAAGGCTCAGTACAATAGAAAGGGATACACACACACACACACACACACACACACACACACACACACACACGCACACACACACACATACATACACACACACACACAAAATGTTTCACAAAATCACATTAATCAGATGCACTGTACGCACAAAGCAAAAACAGTATATAAGTATATCTCACCATGCAAAAACCCAGCACGTAACATAAATACAAACTAAAACACACTTCATGTCGCAAAGAACTTATTACTCAAGAATCGTGTAATACAAGACTGATACACATCAAAATAATACATAAAAAAAACCTACGATATTATACCTACATTCTTGAAATATGTTATATAGAACATAACGAGACCTTGAGCTCTACATCCACACTTGGCAAGATAACCACAAGGTGGATGCCATAATGTCTCAATGAAAACCAGGAAACCATACCAAAAACCCACATTCACAACACTCTCAAGACCCCCCCCCCCAAGGAGGCAAGCCCGCTGTGACCCCCTGTGTGGAAATTTGGAAATTTATTTGGTCCCTAAAGTTCCACAGGACAGATCCGGCATGGCCGTAATGGAACGGCTGAGCTGGGTGGCCCTTAAACTCACCCAAACAAAAAGCGTTCTCCCCAAACATAAACGTTCTCCCCGAGTTGGCGTGGTTGGTAAGCTTATTTAATTTATAGATTTACCTTTCAAGGAAGGAGTAGGTGGATTTACTGGTAGTACACTAATATTATGTTTACTAAGGCAACTGTAGATTATAATAATGTAGACCTAAGACCTTAACATAGGTAGTAATAGGCCGATAATGTAGGCAAACACTAGGATAAATTAGCTAGGGAGAACTGGCAGCCCTAGTTTGAATGACGAGACGAGGGTCTGGAAGACATCAGCTCATTTTTCTTAAGACAGACACCAACTGGACAAGATGTGCCATGATCAGCAGATGGCACCCCCACGTGTCTTCACATTTGAGACCTGGGGAAATCTGGTAGAGGCACCTCGATGTACCGTAGATGACCTCCTCCGTCAGGCCCATACAGTAAGACAAAACCTCCACTTTATCTCGTAGATTTCTGGCCAGTGTCTGGGGAGTTTGTGAGTGAGTTGATCTGTGGGCCTGTGTTGCAGCTGGCAGTGCATGCCCAGTACGTACCAGTGTCTCTTGTCTATGTAGAAGCTAGTGTACGTGTCTGCATAGTTGTACTAGGGGATAAACACCCTCTTGGATATAGGAATTTCTGAGGTGCAGGCAGGTCACTAATAACGATTGAATATTGGAGGAATTAAGGCTCCCGGTTGCACGTGGTTTCTGAGGGAAAGTCCAAAGGGGCTAAGGCTAAGCTTAGGGAAGTTGAAGATCAGGATATATGCTGCAACACCAAGTAAGTTAGCCCTTTATACGTGCATGCAGGCGAGTTTCTTGCAACATCAATCATTTGTGAAAATCTGTCCTATAAGCCACTTGTGAGGCTGAGGTATCCACCTCAGAGCTCGGTGTTAACAGAGTTTGCCAGGGTAGGCGACTCACTTGGAGGCAGTCCACACAAATTTTCACTCCCTGAATCCCTCGCAACCTATGAAAACGCCTTCACTCACTCATTATCATTCACAGATTTACAAGAATTCCTAACGTTAGCATTCTATACCCCTCTGAGAAAACCTGATCCCACCTCCTCCCATACAAATCTCTGTTACGACACATCATAAGATAGAATGTTACTGCAAGAACCTTCCTTCTCTCCTCACTATCCCCTCTCCCCCTCATCACCCACGATATATTTATATAATCTACCATGATATAATCTAAAGCTCTTATGACACTCTCATCTAACCCACCCATATCTAGACTTACAGCACGTGGAACCGACACCCCACGGCCTCCCACCCTCTGTACCAACCTACTTAACCAGCACCTGACCCCCTCTAACCCTTCACAAAAGTAAACTACATGGAATGCAGTCTCATCCTCTCCACAGATACCACACCCCCCACCCTCTACAACTTGTCTGTTTCGTAGTATCACTCCAGACGGAAAGATCCCATGCAGAATACGAAACATCACCTCACGCGCCCGAGGTTTTAACTTCATCTTACTAAATCTAAACCAAATACTCTTCCATGCATACATGGGGAACAAGCCCTCAACTGGGACAATGCACCTACCTACAAGCAACCTACACAAAACCCTTATACGAACCTTTCTCAGTTCCTTAACCAATATCACGGCCCTCAAAACGATTTTGCATTCCCTCAACTCCATTCCTCGATACCACATACCCAGCCTGTAGTGTATCCTTCCCAACTGCCCCACGTTCACACCCTCACACAACACTTCCCATTTAAGAAACACACATTTAGCCCTCTGTCTCAAAGCCATCAACCCCAACCCACCCTGGCTTACAGGTAACATTACAACTTCTCTCCTTAACCAATCACAACGTGAACCCCACAAAAAGTTGTACACCCGTTTTAGGATCCCCGCAATCGCTGTCCCTGTAATTGGGAACACAGCTGCTACATGCCAAACCTTACTATACAATAAAATGTTTACTACTATCACTCGCTGTACAATAACCTATCCGAGTTTTCCACCCAAGCCGCAACCATGTCATCCCTATAAATAATACCACAAATCTGTAAAGGCACCACCCATTCTTTAACATTACATCTCCCCCCCACACCCCCACCCAATAACCAAACCCCATGCACCTTGACTTCGCACTATTTACCTGCATTCCCGTGGCACTTCTAAATATTTGCACAACCTCGTCCAAGACTTCCAATGACATCCCTTCACGAATGAGAACAGTGGTGTCGTCAACATATCCAATTAATCCCGGCCAGGCCCTCCCACCCCCCACACTTCCCTCACCTGGAGTACATAAGCTATGGTCAACCATTATATAAAAGGGGTCCTGAAAACACGCAAACAATATTTGGGACATGGGGCATCCCTGTCTAAGGCCTCTACCCATTGCAATCTCCCTCCTCATTCACCCATTAATCTGTATCCTCATTTTCGCCCCCTTGTACAACGTATTTACCCACTCGACTATTTCCTCCCCAAAACCCTGTCTCCTAAGTATAACCTGCAAAGCTCCCCTTTCCACTCTATCATATGCGCCCTGCCAATCTAGAGCCAACAAAGCCGCCCCACCACCCCCACCGTTAGCTTCCACAAAACTTCGCAGTATCCCATGTCCTTCAATCATCGACCTTCCCGGCAACCCAAACTGAGGTTTCGACACCACCCTCCCCACAACACATTTGAACCTATTACCTAAAATTTTTGCAAAAACCTTATAGCCTGCACACATCAGTGATATGGCTCGGTACTCCCATAGGGTAGGCTGCCCCTTGCCCTTCGGGACCAACACTACAACTGCTGTAGCCTGCTTCTCCCCCAACTTACCCTTCTCCTTCATACGATTAAATAACTTAACTATAAATCCCCGTATTAACATCCAATGTTGTAAATAAAATTCTACCGGGAGACTGTCAATACCTGGAGCTTTCCCCTTCCTCATTCCCCTTAATGCGTTCTCTATTTCCTCTGCCGTAATAAACCCACCTAAAGCCTTTCTATTGCTATTTTCTAAATTACACGTCACATACGTACACACCTTGTCTAACGCCACATCACCCCCCCCCACTTGTCCAGTACTTTTCATACCAAGCCTACGCATATGCACACATACCCTTCGTGGTTCGTATCTCCTGCCCTGCTCTATAATTCCCAACCGTCTCCGTTACCTCTAACCATGGGATAGCCGTCACCACCTGCCTTTGCTTTTGATGCTGCAAAACACACGCAGATGGCTTGTCACCCCAAAGTACTTCTTCCACCCCTGCCTGCACCCTTACAGCTTGAAACCTTTCATTTTGCAACACCCTCAACCTCCCCTTTACTTCAGCTATTTCATCCATAGGAAAATTATTAACAACCACCCCCCGCCCATAGCAACCTCTTAACCTATCCTCTAAATAGTTAGCCAGTCCATATTTTTAATTATTAATACGTTTTCCTTCCCTCATATAAAACTTTCTAATCCTCTCCTTTGCAACACAATCCCACCATGTCACGATGTCTTCCACTCCCTGTTCTTCCACACTAAGCTCCCTCCATAGGACTGAAAACCCCTCCAACCCCTCCTCATCTCCTAACACACTTACATTTAATTTCCAATAACTTCTATATATGTCTGCGAGCATCCCCCACCCAACCTCCACCACCACTGCCCTATGATCTGACATTGTAGCCTCAACAGTACTGAAAGATTTCACATCCACTCACTGAGAAAGGTACACTCTATCTAGTCTCGCTGCATATCCGCTCCTAACAAACGTATATTCAATCTCCCACACCGCCCCCCCCAAAAGCATCATGTAACCTGACATCCCTTAACAATTCTCTAAGAGCCACAGACATATATCCAGCCCCTTTTGGGTCCACATCAGCCACCCTGATTACACTATTCCAGTCCCCACCAACTATTGCCACCTCTGGCAGTGCACTTAAGAAAAACACAAGATCCTCACACACAAAATCATTCTTTTCCTGTATGTTATTTTCCGCCGGCGCATGCACACTCACAAAAGACACACACTTACCCATCCACCACCCATCCACACATAACACCCTCCCTCCCCCTCCCCCCTCGCTTCTCTGCAAAACAAACGGGCTCGTCTCCCTTATTAAAATACTCACACCACCTTTTAGACGGGGAGATGGCAGGGTAACTACTCGAAATCCTGTCACCTCCAACACCCTACCCTCTTTAAAATTGTGCTCCTGCAGGAACACAACATCCACTCTAGATTTATTCAGGAACTTACGAAACCAGTCTCTCTTCATACTGCTACATAACCCATTAACATTTAGTCTTACACCTAAGGCCTTTTAAAGTTTCCACCCCTGCCTCCTCTCATCACTCTTTACAACTCCAGAGCTTGAATTTATGTTTGACACCTTCAGAGTGCTCTCTTCCCCCCCCCCCTTCTTCCAGTGCCTCCTATCATGGCTACCACCACCTACACCACTACCTTCACACTCCACCTCAGTCTGTTTCCCAGGCCTTTGTGCAGGCATTAGGACATCATCAGAAGATTTGTGCAGAATTAGGCGTTATCGTTCCTCTAAGTAGCTCTATGCCGACAGTATTTATCCGGCGTCTCAGACTAACCGCCATTTTGACAACCACAGTGCACCTATATTGTCAACAGAGGCGCGACAGCACCACTTCACACCACTGCAGCCAGGTAACTGACAAGGGAGCTTGCCTCAAAACAGCAGAGGGGTGCAGAGCACAACCACACAAGAAATTGATTGGAAGAGCTTGGAGCCACATGGGGGCCATGAAACAGGGAGGGCTAAGATGATGGAGGTGGTACTGGAAAACTTCATGTATCAACACGTAAGGGACACTACTAGAGAGAGAGAGGAGAGGATGAACCAGCAACTCTAGACCTAGTATTCACCTTGAGTAATGCAGATATTGAGGACATCACATATGTAAGACCCCTTGGGGCCAGCGATCATGAGGTTTTAAGATTCAAATACACTGTAGAGTTACAAGTGGAGGGGAAGCAGGAAGAGCTGGACGAATGAAGCCAAACTACAAGATGGGGGACTATGCAGAAATGAAGAACTTCCTGAACAGGGTTCAGTGGGACAGAGAACTGGCATGGAAGTCAGTAAATGAGATGATGGAACATGTGACAACAATATGCAAGGAAGCTGAGAGGCTTGTACCCAAGAGTAACAGGAATTAAGAAAAAGCCAGGATGAGCCTGTGGTTCACCCAAAGGTGCAGGGAGGCCAAAACCAAGTGTGCTAGAGAATGGAAGAAGTATAGAAGGAAAAGAACCCAGGAGAATAAGGAGAACAGTTGTACAGCCAGAAATGAATATGCACAGATAAGAAGGGAGGCCCAACGACAATATGAAAATGACATAGCAGCAAAATCCAAATCTGACCCAAAGCTGTTGTAGAGACACATCAGGAGGAAAACAACAGTCAAGGGCCAGGTAATCAGGCTAAGGAAGGAAGGAGGAGAGATCACAAGAAGCGACCGCAAAGTATGTGAGGAACTCAACGTAAGATTCAAGGAAGTGTTCACAGAGGAGACAGAAGGGACTCTAGAAAGATGGAGAGGTGGGATACTACAATGGATCAGGGAATACTTGTCAGGAAGACAGCAGCGAGCCATGGTACGCGGTGAGGTGTCAGAGTGGGCGCCTGTGACGACTAGGGCTCCACAGGAGTCAGTCATAGGACCGGTGCTGTTTCTGGTATTTGTGAACGACATGACAGAAGGAATAGACCACGAAGTGTCCCTGTTCGCAGATGACATGAAGTTGAAGAGAAGAATTCAATCAGAGGAGGACTAGGCAGAGCTACAAATGGATCTGGACAGGCTGCAAGTTTGGTCCAGAAATTGGCTCCTGGAGTTCAACTCCACCAAGTGCAAAGTCATGAAGATTGGGGAAGGGCAAAGAAGACTGCAGAAGGAGTGCAGTCTAGGGGGCCAGAGACTACAAACCTCACTCAAGGAAAAAGATCTTGAGGTGAGTATAACACCAGGCACATCTTCTGAGGCACACATCAACCAAATAACTGCAGCAGCATATGGGCACCTAGCAAACCTAAGAACAGCATTCCGCCATCTTAATAAGGAATCGTTCAGGACCCTGTACACCGTGTACGTTAGGCCCATATTGGAGTATGCGGCACCAGTTTGGAGCCCACAACTAGCCAAGCACAACTAGCCAAGAGAAAGTGCAGAGGTTTGCAACAAGACTAGTCCCAGGGCTAAGGGGTATGTCCTACGAGGAGAGGTTAAGGGAAATCGACCTGACGACACTGGAGGACAGGAGAGATAGGGGGGACATGATAACGACATACAAAATTCTGAGAGGAATTGACAAGGTGGACATAGAATGTTCCAGAGATGGGACACAGTAACAAGAGGACACATTTGGAAATTGAAGACACAGATGAATCACAGGGATGTTAGGAAGTATTTCTTCAGTCACAGAGTAGTCAAGAAGTGGAATAGTTTGGGAAGCGATATAGTGGAGGCAGGATTCATTCATAGCTTTAAGCAGAGGTATGATAAAGCTCACGGTTCAGGGAGAGTGACCTAGTGAAGAGGCGGGACCAGGAACTATGACTCGACTCCTGGAACCACAACTAGGTGAGTGCACACACACACATGCACTCACACACACACACACACACACACTCACACACACACACACACACACACACACACACACACACACACACACACACACACACACACACAAATACATACACACACACATACACACACATACACACACATACACACACTCACACACACACACACACACACACACACACACACACACACACACACACACACACATACACACATATACACACACACTCACACACACACACACACACACACACACACACACACACACACACAGGACAGGAGGGTCAGGGGAGACATGATAACGACATATAAAATACTGCGTGGAATAGACAAGGTGGACAAGGACAGGATGTTCCAGGGAGGGGACACAGAAACAAGAGGCCACAATTGGAAGTTGAAGACACAAATGAGTCAGAGAGATAGTAGGAAGTATTTCTTCAGTCATAGAGTTGTAAGGCAGTGGAATAGCCTAGAAAATGACGTAGTGGAGGCAGGAACCATACACAGTTTTAAGACGAGGTTTGATAAAGCTCATGGAGCGGGGAGAGAGAGGGCCTAGTAGCAACCGGTGAAGAGGCGGGGCCAGGAGCTAGGACTCGACCCCTGCAACCACAAATAGGTGAGTACACACACACACACATACACACACACACACACACACATACACACACACACACACACACACACACACACACACACACACACACACACACACACACACACACACACACACACACACACACAGGAGACCGAACTCGACCACCGCAACCTAAACTAGGTAAGTACACACACACACACACACAGTGATCACGTGGTTCTGAGTTTTGATTATATAGTAGAGTTACAAGTGGAGAAGGTAACAGAAATTGAAATGGACAAGCCAAACTATAAAAGGGGGACTACACAGGTATCAGAAACTTCCTGCAGGAGGTTCAGTGGGACAGAGAAATGGTAGGAAAATCAGTAAACGAGATGATGGAATATGTGGCAACAAAGTGCAAGAAGGCAAAGGAAAGGTTTGTTCCCAAGGGAAACAGAAATAATAGGAAGACCAAAACGAATCCTTGGTTTACCCGAAGGTGTAGTGAGGCAAAAACTAAGTGCAACAGAGAATGGAAAAGGTACAGGAGGCATAGGACCCAGGAAAACAAGGAGATTAGTAGAAGAGCCAGAAACGAGTATGCGCAGATAAGGAGGGAGGCCCAGCGACAGTACGAAAACGACATGGCATCAAAAGTCAAATCTGACCCGAAACTGCTGTATAGCCACATTAGGAAGACAACAGTCAAGGACCAAGTGATAAGGCTGAGGAAAGAAGGTGGAGAACTCACAAGAAACGATCAAGAGGTATGTGAGGAGCTCAACATGAGATTTAAGGAAGTATTTACAGTGGAGACAGGAAGGCCTCTGGAGGGACAGACCAGATGGGGACACCAGCAAGGAATACACCAACAAGTGTTGGACGACATACATACAGATGAGGAGGAGGTGAAGAAACTGCTAAGGGACAATGATACCTCAAAGGCAATGAGACCGGACAACATCTCCCCGTGTGTCCATAGAGAGGAAGCAGATATGCTGTGCGTGCCACTTACCACAATCTTCAACACGTCCCTGGAAACTGGGCAACTACCTGAGATATGGAAGACGGCAAATGTAGTTCCCATTTTTAAAAAAGGAGACAGAAAAGAGGCACTAAACTATAGACCTGTGTCATTGATATGTATAGTATGCAAAGTTATGGACAAGATTATCAGAAGGAGAGTGGTGGAGCACCTGGAACGGAACAAGAGTATAAATGCCAACCAGCACGGATTCATGGAAGGCAAATCCTGTGTCACAAAACTTCTGGAGTTTTATGATAAAATAACAGAAGACACAAGAGAGAGTGGGGGGGGGGGTTGATTGCATCTTCTTGAACTGCAAGATGGCCTTTGACACAGTTCCTCACAAGAGATTAGTGCAGAAGCTAGAGCATCAGGCGCAGATAACAGGAAGGGCACTGCAATGGATCAGAGAATACCTGACAGGGAGGCAACAACGAGTCATGGTACGTAATGATGTATCACAATGGGCACCTGTGACGAGTGGGGTCCCATAGGGGTCGGTCCTAGGACCAGTGCTATTTTTGGTATATGTGAGCGACATGATGGAAGGGTTAGACACAGAAGTGTCCCTGTTTGCAGATGATGTGAAGTTAATGAGGAGAATTAAATCAGATAAGGACCAGGCAGGACTTCAAAGAGACCTGGACAGACTGGACACCTGGTCCAGCAAATGGCTTCTCGAATTTAATCCTGCCAAATGCAAAGTCATGAAGATAGGGGAAGGGCATAGAAGACCACAGACAGAGTATTGGCTAGGTGGCCGAGCATGTCTCCGGAAGCACACATCAACCAGATAACTGCTGCAGCATATGTGCGCCTGGCAAACCTGAGAACAGCATTCCGATACCTTGGTAAGGAATCGTTCAAGACACTGTACACCGTGTATGTCAGGCCCATACTGGAGTATACAGCACCTGTTTGGAACCCCCACTTGATAAAGCATGTCAAGAAACTAGACAAAGCACAAAGGTTTGCGACAAGGTTAGTTCCAGAGCTAAGGGGAATGTCCTATGAAGAAAGGTTAAGGGAAATCGGCCTGACGACACTGGAGGACCGGAGGGTAAGGGGAGACATGATAACGACATATAAAATATTGCACGGAATAGACAAGGTGAACAAAGACAGGATGTTCCAGGGAGGGGACACAGAAACAAGAGGTCACAATTGGAAGTTGAAGACAAAAATGAGTCAGAGAGATATTAGGAAGTATTTCTTCAGTCATAGAGTTGTCAGGCAGTGGAATAGCCTAGAAAATGACGTAGTGGAGGCAGGAACCATACACAGTTTTAAGACGAGGTTTGATAAAGCTCATGGAGCAGGGAGAGAGAGGACCCAGTAGCAACCAGTGAAGAGGCGGGGCCAGGAGCTAAGACTCGACCCCTGCAACCACAAATAGGTGAGTAAACACACACACACACACACACACGCACACACACACACACTCGACCCCTGCAACCTCAACTAGGTGAGTACACACGCACACACTCTCTCACACACACACACACACACACACACACACACACCACACACACACACACACACACACACACACACACACACACACACACACACACACACACACACATATACACACACATACACACACATACACACACATGCACACACGCACACACACACACACACACACACACACACACACACACACACACACACACACACACACACACACACACACACACACACACACACACACATGGAGAAGATTATCAGGAGAAGAGTGGTGGAACACCTAGAAAGGAATGATCTCATCAACAGCAGCCAACATGGTTTCAGGGACGGGAAATCCTGTGTCACAAACCTACTGGAGTTCTATGACATGGTGACAGCAGTAAGACAAGAGAGAGAGGGGTGGGTGGATTGCATTTTCTTGGACTGCAAGAAGGCGTTTGACACAGTTCCACACAAGAGATTGGTGCAAAAACTGGAGGACCAAGCAGGGATAACAGGGAAGGCACTACAATGGATCAGGGAATACTTGTCAGGAAGACAGCAGCGAGTCATGGTACGTGGCGAGGTGTCAGAGTGAGCACCTGTGACCAGCGGGGTCCCGCAGGGGTCAGTCCTAGGACCAGTGCTGTTTCTGGTATTTGTGAACGACATGACGGAAGGAATAGACTCTGAGGTGTCCCTGTTTGCAGATGACGTGAAGTTGATGAGAAGAATTCACTCGATCGAAGACCAGGCAGAACTACAAAGGGATCTGGACAGGCTGCAGACCTGGTCCAGCAATTGGTTCCTGGAGTTCAATCCCACCAAGTGCAAAGTCATGAAGATTGGGGAAGGGCAAAGAAGGCCGCAGACGGAGTACAGTCTAGGGGGTCAGAGACTACAAACCTCACTCAAGGAAAAAGATCTTGGGGTGAGTATAACACCAGGCACATCTCCTGAAGCGCACATCAACCAAATAACTGCTGCAGCATATGGGCGCGTAGCAAACCTCAGAACAGCATTCCGACATCTTAATAAGGAATCATTCAGGACCCTGTACACCGTGTACGTTAGGCCCATATTGGAGTATGCGGCACCAGTTTGGAACCCACACCTAGCCAAGCACGTGAAGAAACTAGAGAAAGTGCAAAGGTTTGCAACAAGACTAGTCCCAGAGCTAAGAGGTATGTCCTACGAGGAGAGGTTAAGGGAAATCAACCTGACGACACTGGAGGACAGGAGAGATAGGGGGGACATGATAACGACATACAAAATACTGAGAGGAATTGACAAGGTGGACAAAGACAGGATGTTCCAGAGATTGGACACAGTAACAAGGGGACACAGTTGGAAGCTGAAGACACAGATGAATCACAGGGATGTTAGGAAGTATTTCTTCAGCCACAGAGTAGTCAGTAAGTGGAATAGTTTGGGAAGCGATGTAGTGGAGGCAGGATCCATACATAGCTTTAAGCAGAGGTATGATAAAGCTCACGGCTCAGGGAGAGTGACCTAGTAGCAATCAGTGAAGAGGCGGGGCCAGGAGCTCGGACTCGACCCCCGCAACCTCAACTAGGTGAGTACAACTAGGTGAGTACACACACACACACACACAAACACACACACACACACACAAACACACACACACACACACTCACAGAAACAAAACTCACCAGAATAATAACAGATTCAATCTTTCCATCCGGATATCAAATCCTCAGGAAAGACAGAGGGAGGAGAGGGGGAGGAGGAGTTGCACTGCTCATTAAAAACCAGTTGGGGGTTGAGAAAATGGAAGGAATGGCTGGCACGGGCGAAAGGGACTACTTAGTAGGAGCAATCCAGTCTGAGGGACATAAGGTGATAATTGCAGTAATGTACAACCCACCACAGAACTGCAGGAGGCCAAGAGAAGAATACGATGAGAGCAACAGAGCAATGGTCGACACACTAGCCGAGGTGGCCAGGAGAGCACACATGGGGGGAGCAAAGTTACTAGTTATGGGTGATTTCAATCACAAGGAGATTGACTGGGAAAACATGGAGCCCCATGGGGGTCCCGAAACATGGAGAGCCAAGATAATGGATGTGGTACTGGAAAACCTCATGCATCAACATGTTAGAGACACTACCAGAGAGAGAGAAGAGGATGAACCAGCAAGACTGTACCTTGTATTCACCTTGAGTAGTTCTGACATCGAGGATATCATGTATGAAAGGCCCCTGGGAGCTAGTGATCATGTGGTTCTGTGCTTCGACTACATAGTTGAGCTCCAAGTGGAGAGAGCAGCAGGAATAGGGTGGGAAAAACCAAACTACAAAAGGGGGAACTACTCAGGCTTGGGGAACTTCTTTCAAGACATTCAGTGGGAGAGGGAACTGACAGGAAAACCAGTACAAGAAATGATGGACTATGTGGCAACAAAATGCAAGGAGGCAGAGGAGAGGTTTGTTCCTAAGGGAAACAGAAATAATGGGAAGAATAGAACGAGTCCCTGGTTCACCCAAAGGTGTAGGGAGGCAAAAACTAGGTGTACTAGAGAATGGAAAAGGTACAGAAGACAGAGAACTCAGGAAAATAAAGAGATTAGCCGAAGAGTCAGAAACGAATATGCACAGATAAGAAGGGAGGCTCAGCGGCAATACGAAAATGACATAGCATCGAAAGTCAAGACTGACCCGAAGCTGTTGTACAGCCACATCAGGAGGAAAACAACAGTCAAGGACCAGGTAATCAGACTGAGGAAGGGTGATGGGGAATTCACAAGAAACGACCGGGAGGTATGTCAGGAGCTCAACACAAGATTTAAAGAAGTATTTACAGTGGAAACCAGTAGGACTCCAGGAAATCAGAGCAGGGGGGTGCACCAGCAAGTGCTGGATGAGGTACATATAACCAAGGAGGAGGTGAAGAAGCTGCTTTGCGAACTTGACACCTCAAAGGCGTGGGACCAGACAACATCTCTCTGTGGGTCCTTAAAGAGGGAGCAGAGATATTGTGTGTACCAACAAAGATCTTCAACACATCATTTGAAACTGGGCAACTCCCTGAGGTATGGAAGATGGCAAATGTAGTCCCAATTTTTAAAAAGGGAGACAGACATGAGGCACTAAACTACAGACCTGTATCACTAAAGTGTATAGTATGCAAGGTCATGGAGAAGATCATCAGGAGGAGAGTGGTGGAGCACCTGGAAAGAAACAAGTGTATAATTGACAACCAGCATGGTTTCAGGGAGGGAAAATCCTGTGTCACAAACCTACTAGAGTTTTATGACAAGGTGACAGAAGTAAGACAAGAGAGAGAGGGGTGGATCGACTGCATTTTTTTTTGGACTGCAAGAAGGCCTTCGACACAGTTCCTCACAAGAGGTTACTACAAAAAAAAAGGATCAGGCACACATAACAGGAAAGGCACTGCAATGGATCAGAGAATACCTGACAGGGAGGCAACAAAGAGTCATGGTACGTGACGAGGTGTCAGAGTGGGAGCCTGTGACAAGCGGAGTTCCACAGGGGTCAGTCCTAGGACCTGTGCTGTTCTTGGTATATGTGAATGACATAACGGAAGGGATAGACTCAGAAGTGTCCTTCTTTGCGGACGAAGTGAAGTTAATGAGAAGAATCAAATCGGATGAGGATCAGGCAGGACTACAAAGAGGCCTGGACAGGCTACAAGCCTGGTCCAGCAACTGGCTCCTTGAGTTTAACCCTGCCAAATGCAAAGTCATGAAGATTGGGGAAGGGCAAAGAAGACCGCAGACACAATATAGTTTAGACGGCCGAAGTCTGCAAACCTCACTCAAGGAAAAAGATCTGGGGGTGAGTATAACACCGAGCATATCTCCCGAGGCGCACATCAATCAGATAACTGCTGCAGCATACGGGCGCCTGGCAAACCTACGGATAGCGTTCCGATACCTCAGTAAGGATTCGTTCAAGACTCTGTACACCATTTACGTCAGGCCCATACTGGAGTATGCAGCACCAGTTTGGAATCCACACCTAGTCAAGCACGTCAAGAAATTAGAGAAAGTGCAAAGGTTTGCAACAAGACTAGTCCCAGAGTTACGGGGATTGTCCTACGAAGAAAGGTTGAGGGAAATCGGCCTGACGACACTGGAGGCAAGGAGGGTCAGGGGAGACATGATAACGACATATAAAATACTGCGCAGAATAGACGAGGTGGACAAAGACGGGATGTTCCAGAGATGGGACACAGACACAAGAGGTCACAATTGGAAGTTGAAGACTCAGATGAATCAAAGGGATGTTAGGAAGTATTTCTTCAGTCATATAGTCAAGCCGTGGAATAGCCTAGAAAGTGAAGTAGTGGAGGCGGGAACCATACATAGTTTTAAGGCGAGGTATGATAAAGCTCATGGAGCAGGGAGAGAGAGGACCTAATAGCAATCATTGAAGAGGCGGGGCCAGGAGCTATGACTCGACCCCTGCAACCACAAATAGGTGAGTACAAATAGGTGAGTACACACACACACACACAGGCAATGGGAGGAAGAAAGGGCAAAATCAGTGTTTATCCATGGGCTTCAGGAGAGAGAGGAAAGGACACACACTGAAAGGCAGCAGGAAGAAAGAAAGGAGATTGAGAAAATCATCACGGAAATAGGTGAAGAGATGGACGAGATTGTAAATTTTCAGAGAATAGGGGGGTACTCGAAGGGGAGAAACCGACCAATCAAGCTGATTCTCAGGACGGAAACAGTGCGGAACAGATTCCTCCAAGAGAAACCACGATTGAAATACTCGGAAGAGTACAAGAGGGTTTTCCTAGACAGAGACAGAACAAAATCAGAACGACAGCAGCTGAGGGAGAGGACAAAAAAGCGAAAGGAGCTAGGAAAAGAGACAAGGAGGGAACCAGCAGAGGTCAGTCAAAGCAGAACAGAACAGCAAGGGCAAGCACACACACAACTATTCTCAGAACCATACAACCTATCACACCATCCCAACACACACTACAATCCATACCCACAGCCTCCACCCAACACCGAGCTATAGAATCCCACAGTATGCCACCAGGTCTCCCACCCTCACAGGCCCCCCAAGCCACAGTGTTGGAAAGGAAACTGAAGGTATGGTACACAAACGCTGATGGAATAACAAATAAGTGGGAGGAGTGGCATGAAAGAGTCAAAGAAACATCACCGGACATCATAGCTCTCACGGAAACCAAGCTTACAGGTATGATAACAGATGCCATCTTTCCAACGGGATACCAAATCCTGAGGAAAGACAGAGGGAATAGGGGGGGTGGAGGAGTGGCGTTGCTGATCAAAAATCGCTGGAATTTTGATGAGCTGGAGAGAGGAGACAGCGGAGAAGAAAGTGATTACATAGTGGGAACACTTCACTCTGGAGGTCCCAAGGTGGTAATAGCAGTGATGTATAACCCACCACAGAACAGCAGGAGGCCAAGGCAAGAGTACGACGAGAGCAATAGAGCGATGGTTGACACACTGGCTAGAGTGGCCAGAAGAGCTCATGCATGCAGGACAAAGCTCCTGATCATGGGTGACTTTAACCACAAGGAGATCGATTGGGAGAACATGGAGGGCTAAGATGATGGAGGTGGTACTGGAAAACTTCATGTGCCAACACGTAAGGGACACTACAAGAGAGAGAGGAGAGGATGAACCAGCAAGGCTGGACTTAGTATTCACCTTGAGTAGTGCAGATATCGAGGACATCACATATGAAAGACCCCTTGGGGCCAGTGACCATGTGGTTTTAAGCTTCGAATACACAGTAGAGCTACAACTGGAGGGAGAAGCAGGAAGGCCAGGACGAATGAAGCCAAACCACAAGAAAGGGGACTACACAGGAATGAGGAACTACCTGAACGGGGTTCAGTGGGACAGAGAACTGGCAGGGAACCCAGTTAATGAGATGATGGAATATGTAGCAACAAAATGCAAGGAGGCTGAGGAGAGTTTGTACCCAAGGGTAACAGGATTAATGAAAAAGCCAGGATGAGCCCATGGTTTACCCAAAGGTGCAGGGAGGCAAAAACCAAGTGTGCTAGGGAATGGAAGAAATATAGAAGGCAAAGGACCCAGGAGAATAAGGAGAACAGTCGTAGAGCCAGAAACGAATATGCACAGATAAGAAGGGAGGCCCAAAGACAATATGAAAATGACATAGCAGCGAAAGCCAAATCTGACCCGAAACTGTTGTACAGCCACATCAGGAGGAAAACAACAGTCAAGGACCAGGTAATCAGGCTAAGGAAGGAAGGAGGAGAGACAACAAGAAATGACCGTGAAGTATGTGAAGAACTCAACAAGAGATTCAAAGAAGTGTTCACAGTGGAGACAGAAGGGACTCCAGAAAGACGGAGAGGTGGGGCACACCACCAAGTGCTGGACACAGTGCACACAACCGAGGAAGAAGTGAAGAGGCTTCTGAGTGAGCTAGATACCTCAAAGGCAATGGGGCCAGATAACATCTCCCCATGGGTATTGAGAGAGGGAGCAGAGGCGCTATGTGTACCCCTAACAACAATATTCAATACATCTATCGAAACAGGGAGATTGCCTGAGGCATGGAAGACAGCAAATGTAGTCCCAATCTTTAAAAAAGGAGACAGACATGAAGCATTAAACTACAGACCAGTGTCACTGACATGTATAGTATGCAAAATCATGGAGAAGATTATCAGGAGAAGAGTGGTGAAACACCTAGAAAGGAATGATCTTATCAACAGCAGCCAACATGGTTTCAGGAACGGGAAATCCTGTGTCACAAACCTACTGGAGATCTATGACATGGTGACAGCAAGAAGGCGTTTGACACAGTTCCACACAAGAGATTGGTGCAAAAACTGGAGGACCAAGCAGGGATAACAGGGAAGGCACTACAATGGATCAGGGAATACTTGTCAGGAAGACAGCAGCGAGTCATGGTACGTGGCGAGGTGTCAGAGTGGGCACCTGTGACCAGCGGGGTCCCGCAGGGGTCAGTCCTAGGACCAGTGCTGTTTCTGGTATTTGTGAACGACATGACGGAAGGAATAGACTCTGAGGTGTCCCTGTTTGCAGATGACGTGAAGTTG